>NW_026705852.1:300000-403685 GCF_029867415.1 Vicia villosa | reverse complement strand
TTTTTTTAACACTATTTTCTTTCATTTTGTTTTATAACTTCACATAATTAAATCACCCATCAATTTAAATCATTTTCTATTCATTTTTCACACACTTATCATTTAATATATCTATTTTATGAATAACCCAAAAAATCACAAAAATATTATTTATTTGATATATATATCTTTAGGTTTAAAGTAACACATTTTTAAGTATTTTAAAATACTTTAAATATAGTTTTCTCTTGATTTTCAAAACCTAATCTCTTGTAAATATTTTTGTGATAAAACCCTAATCATGTAGGTCTTAATTAGGTATAGACTTTGTCTAAACCCTAATTAAGTTGACTTTTTGTCAATTTTCAAAACTGTTTTCACAACAGTAATCATTTCAAATTACAAATCATTTTCAACTGTTTCTCATAACAGTGAATCATTTTCAAGTGGGCCTCTAATAGAGTGTAAGTCCCAACACCTTCTTTCTTTTCATAGTTTGTTTTCAAAAACTGTATTTTCAAAATCTTCTTTCTGTTTTCAAAACATTCTTCTGGTATTTGAAGGGCATTATTCCCGGTGAAACTCTTCAGATACCTATGTGACCCATGTCCATCTTCACTTCTTCTGTTTTCAAAAAAACATTAACTGTTTATCATATATATTCAACTGTTATCCATCAAATGTTGGTGAGGCTTTGTACATACTTCTTCAAAGGCCTCCACTCCATCCAGGTTAGGCTTTACAAGCTTTCAATTTACAGTCTTTATTTAAATTACTGTCAAATATAGAACTGTGCATATATATATATATATATATATATTAGAACTACGTTTGAGCATAAACCCTAGGACAGTTAAACTATATATATATATATTATAGGAATATGACCTAGGATTGAGAATGTCTTCCCGGTGAAGGCTCTTTCCTAATTAGAGATCTGTAGTTCAAACCCCCAAGATGAATTATTCCCGGTGAAACATCTTGGCAAAAACCTTAGAATCCAAAAAATAGGACACATCCACCCAAAGAGGAATTATTCCCGGTGAAACCTCTTACCCATTTGCTTAAAGCCAAAATAAGTTCAAAACCACATAGCTTTCTCTTGTGCTATAACAAGGACCCTCGATGACCCTCGATTAGCCTCCTCTTGGGCTTTGTACAAGGACCCACACGCTTCTTAAAAGCATTTCCAGCTTCCTCTTGAGCTTGTATACAAGGACCCATCAGGTTTCTTATAAACATAGGAACAGGTCTTTAGTCACCTTTTAACAGACCCTGGTGAGTTTCTTCCAATTTAAACCAGACTTTAAACAAGCTAAGTTTGTCTCAATTTTACATTGAGTACACCTTTTGGAATGAGAGACATGGACAGTCTCTGTCACCCTTATCTTCATCAATTTTCCTTAGCAGAGTCTAGGATCCATGTTTGCTTATCCTCAGCAAGTGTCAGCCTTCATCTTGGGCTTTAAACAAGAAGTCTCATTAGATAATCTTTCTGCCATCATCTTAATAAAAACCCCTGGAAAGGGTTAGCCTCCACACATTCTTTCATTTTAACAAAAACCCCTGGAAAGGGTTAGCCTCCAAAATCACTTCTTCAAAAACCAAAGATTCATTTCTCTTAGGAGATAATTTCTCCAAAAGAGTCCAAAACCCCTAGAAAGGGTTAGCTTCCAAAAATCAGTCTTTTAACAGACAATTTCTCCAGCTGAGTCAAAATCCCTGGAAAGGGTTAGCTTCCAAAAAAAAAATCAGTCTTTTAATAAATAAATCCTTCAATAGAGTCAAAATCCAACAAAAACAGTTAGCCTCAACCTTGGGCTTCATACAAGGCACCAAAACAATAAAACTCCCTGTTAATAGTCAGCCTCAACCTTGGGCATTGTACAAGGCAGATAATAGAGTCTCCCCTAGTGAGTCATTCATTGTTCAGTAGCCACAACCTTGGGCTTTGTACAAGGCAGATAAACCATATTTCATGTGTCAAAGATTCCTAACATCTAGGATCTTTTCCCATAGAGTCATCCATACTCAGTTTATTTAAGAGTCCGCCACAACCTTGGGCTTCATACAAGGCAGAAAATAATATTTCCCCTAGTTAGAGTCAGCCTCAATTCTGGGCTTTGTACAGAACACCAAATAAAACCCATCAAAATAGATTTTCCCTAAGTAGAGTCAGCCTCAATTCTGGGCTTTGTACAGAACACCAAAATTCCTTGTAATTAATCCCCAGTGGAGTTTTCTCCTAGAATCATAATAATAATCAATCGATCAAAAAGCCTCAAGCTTGGACCTCATACAAGCCAGCTAAAAATCAAATCTTTTATACAGTAGATAGACATAGCTTATCTCTATAGAGAGATCTTTCTTCTATCTCACCACATTCAAACAAACAAACATTACACATTTCAATTTCAATCAAGTCTCCCATTTAGGATTTTGAAAGGCATGAGCTGGCAGTAAAACCCAGACATGTGGTAACTTTCCCTAATTGGGACGAGCATCTTTCTTTCATTCAAGAGATACTAGCATACTTGCAAACACACAAGTAAGGTCACTCTCTTAATGAAATGAATCCAGTTATTCTGTCACTCTTTTAAAATGTTTGTGGTGGAATAGTAGAAATACCTCTCTATAAAGATGACTTCATGTCTCTTTACTGTAAACAGAGATTTAATTCAAAGCTTCAACCTTGAGCTTCAAGCAAGGCACCAAAAAAATAATTAATTTCCCTAGTTAGTTCCCCGAACTACATTAAGCTCTGACTTCCACTAGGGATATGTAGGCATGAGGTTCACAAGGAATCTCAGCGAGCTAATAAAATACCAAAAATAGTCAGTCTGTCTGTCTGTCTTTCTTTTATTCAATTCAATTCCTTCTCCTAATACAAAGGAGAAACTTTCCCAATAATCATTAGCAGCACAAACACATTTTAGACACAAAGAAGGTTCCTGTAGAGTACTACAGATATGTAGGATGTTTAAACACTTCCCTATGTATAACCGACCTCCCGGACTCTAGAATTTCTAGTCTAGGTGAATCCCCACACTTAGCAAACTCCTAGGGTTTAGTTGAGATCTTTTTTTCCCTTTCCTACTCGTAGGACATTAAGAAAGTTCGTGTGATATCGTAGGAAGAACTGAAATAAAATTCATCCCACCACGGGCGCATTCTCCTTCCAAATTTCGTGTGAAGGGTCTAACGTGCCGTCCTCCCAAGTGAAACGGGGAGGTAAAAAAAACGACAACCACAGAAAAATGGCGACTCTGCTGGGGATATAAGTGTTAAAAACCTTGGTTTTTCATCCAAACCAATGGTTGACCTGTTGCTGGTCCAGCCCCAATGAGGAATTAGGGATGCCAAATTCCCCCTCAAACAAGAGAGGTCCTGCCTAACCTCTGTGTCATTTCATGTGTTTGCTGCATTTATATTTGTTTATTTTGTTTATTCTGTATCGGGAAAGGGCTTGATTCCCCCTTGTGGTGAGAAATCCTATACCCGGATTTGAGTGCAACATAAGATAGGATGGAGGATGTCTTCCCGGTGAAGACCCTCTAATCTTGGTTCACAATTCTACTCTTGGGATTTGCCTGGCTGGTTGTGATTAACTGCGCCAATGCATTCCGAGACTGATTTGTACCAGGAGGACCTAGAAACACATTAACCCCACTTAAAGCCTTTTGTTAGGACGTAGAGCGGTGATTACGAAAGTAATTGTCACGCAGATACTACACTCAGAGAAAACTCTCTTATAGATACCAGTCAACGTATCTTTAAGGTTGAGCAAAAACTCTGAGACCCTTAGAACCCGTTCTACAGGTACAAAAATCCTTATCCTTAGTTTACCATTGGGGCGAGGTTTGCATTTTTGACTTCATGACCACTATACCCTTCAACGCCATGTTTGTTTAAAACTCTTGTGCGTGCATTCATGCATTCATGCATCATTCATTAATAACAACTAAAAACAAAAGAGTCTTTTTCGAGTCGTTTTTCAAGGAAACTAAATAACGAACGTTTTGAACTTCATAGAAAGAGAGAAACGGAGAAAGGACTTAAGGATCTATACCATGGATTACGGAAGAAAGAGAGCTAGGAAATACACCTTCAAGATTCCCCAGGTCGAGGAACTGGGAAAGCTCGGAAAACTGGTGGTCAACCCCCAGGCTTTCAAGGAGAAGTATGGAAAACTTCTGCCTTTGCTCAATACCAACATTGTGGATGGGATCCTTCCCACCTTGGTACAGTTTTACGATCCAACGTATCACTGCTTCACCTTTCCAGATTATCAGCTCATGCCTACGTTGGAGGAGTACTCTCGTCTGATTGGAATACCCGTGTACGCGCAAGATCCGTACTCCGGTTTGGAAAAGAATCCTGACGACATTATCATCGCTGCAACTACTCCTTTGAACGTAGTCGACATCAGAACTCATATGGTGAGTAGAGGAGGAATTCAAGGATTGCCCTCCAAATTCTTGTTTGATCAAGCTCGGTACTTCGTCAGCATCCAAGATATGAGCGCTTTTGAGGAAATCTTGTCTTTGCTTATCTACGGATTGTTTTTGTTCCCTAACATTAACGATTTCGTCGACATCAACGCAATTAAGATCTTCTTAATTGGAAATCGAGTTCCAACCTTACTTGCGGATGCTTATCACTCTGTGCATTCAAGAAACCTGCAGCGAGGAGGATTAATCACATGCTACGTACCGTTGTTATACGAATGGTTCGTTTCACACCTACAAAGTCTAGCACTTTCTGGAATATGAGGGATGGCCTTTACTGGTCACAGAAAATCATGTCCCTCACTCATACGGACATTGATTGGTGTAGTCCTGACAACGACGAAACCAAGATCATCTTCAGTTGCGGAAGTTTTCCCAACATACCCCTTATTGGAACTAAGGGAGGAATCAGTTACAATCCAGCTTTAGCCCGTCGTCAATACGGCTATCCCATGAAAAATATACCAAGTAACATCCAATTGGAGGGTCTGTTCTTCAAGAACATCGACGATCATGGAAACATGCTGAAGAAGGAAATTGTCCAAGCCTGGCGTCTTGTTCACAGCAAAGGGAGAAGATTGTTAGGAAAACATCTTTGCATCTCCCTGGATCCTTACCTTCAATGGGTACGCGTCAGAGCATTCAAGCTCAGGATGCCATATCAGCATCAAGAACCCATTCCCCTAAGGGAACCAATTTACCTTTTCTCCACTGATGTTGAAAAATTACAAGCGGCATTAAACAAGGTATGCCAAGAAAGGAATGCTTGGAGGAACAAGTATCGAATCGTCAACACGGAAAACGTTGAGATTCATAACATCCTAAGAAGGAAGGATGAGTTACTTGAAGTGCTCGATCGACAAGTGTCACAAACGTCACTTTCTCATCATATTCCTCCTGCTTCCTGGATCATCGATCAGCTCACATCAGAGAACGCTCAGCTCAAGAAACAGAAGAAGATGTTAGAACGTGAAGTCGGCTCTTCGTCAAAGTTTTAGAGTCCTTTCTCTCAGTTTCTCTGTATTTCTTTTTCAAAGTGTGTAAAAACGGCATTTTCGCTTAATTAATAAAAGTTTGATGTTTCATAACGTAATTATGGTGTTTCCTTGAAAAATATTAACTTAATTGCATATCATACATCGCTTTAGCTGTACGCACTGACACGAGAATTGTCGCGGATCTAATAGTCACTTTCCTTTCTCCAGAAAGAGAGGAGGAGAAGGAGGTGAACCAAGATTTTCAAGCTGTCTCATCCATACAACACTCGTTCAAGTCGCAAGAAAAGAATGGAAGACTTTGAGCAAGAGAATGGAGAACTCAGAGAAGAGGTTAATACTCTCAAAGATGCTATTGAAAGACTCAATAGTATGGTAGAAGCCCTGGTAGTTGCACAGAATCGACCAACGCCAGAAGAACCGCAAAGGACTGTGGTTTCCGAGATTGTTTCTACTCCTATTCCTCAGTATACCATGCCACCCAACCGACCTTGGGGCATGCCGTATAACTTTATTCCAGAAGGGTACATACCCCCAGTTTCTGAAGTTCCAAGAGCTACAATGGAGATGCAATCGCCGGAGGGTTACAAACCTCTGGAAATTGAAGTTACAAGAGCAACGACAATGGGCTTCACACAACAGAATGCTGAGATTCCAAGATCTGCTGTCATGGCTTCTCCACAGCCCATTATGCATACTTTTCCTCCACAGGGCAGACAAGTATATCATCACGCTCCCAGTGAGGACGCTGGCGTGTATGAAAGATTGGACGAGTTCCAGGAACAGTTTCTGCAAATGCAGAAGGAACTCAAGACTCTCCGAGGACAAGATCTATTTGGAAAGAATGCTGCAGACCTCTGTCTGGTTCCAAATGTTAAGATTCCTCACAAATTCAAAGTACCAGATTTCGAGAAGTACAAAGGGAATTCATGCCCACAAAGTCATCTCGTAATGTACGCTCGAAGAATGTCAACTGAGACTGATAATCAACAATTACTCATTCATTATTTTCAAGACAGCCTGACTGGTGGTGCACTCAAATGGTACATGAACTTGGACAGTTCAGAGATTCGTACTTTTCGAGACCTCGGAGAGGCCTTCGTCAAACAGTACAAGTACAATCTGGATATGGCTCCCGACAGAGATTAACTCCGGGCCATGACTCAAAAGGATAGAGAAAGCTTCAAGGAATACGCTCAGAGATGGCGTGAAGTTGCTGCTCAAATTTGTCCACCACTTGAAGAGAAAGAAATGACAAAAATCTATCTCAAAACTTTAAGTCCATTTTATTACGGACGAATGGTTGCAAGTGCACCAAGTGACTTTACCGAGATGGTAAACATGGGTGTACGTTTAGAAGAAGCAGTTCGGGAAGGACGCTTGAACAAAGAATCAGAATCTTCTATTGGTCCAAGGAAGTATGGAAGTTCTTTCCAGAAGAAAAAGGATCAAGATGTCAGCAATGTCTTGCACAAAATCAAGAAGAAATTTCAACCTCAAGTTGCAGCAATAACTCCGGTTGTTAACTCAGCGCCAGCTTATCAACCTCAGGTCTCGCAACAACAAATTCAACAAAGGTCGCAGCAACCTCAGCAGCAGGTTCGACCTCCAAATTACAACAATCGGGCTCCAAGGTATCCTGCCTTTGACCCAGTACCAATGCCGTATGCGGAATTATTTCCAACATTACTGGCAAAAGGACTCATTCAGACGAGGAGTCCTCCAAATCCTACAAACAGTTCCTCACCATGGTATAAGGCTGACCAATCTTGTCCCTATCATCAGGGGGCACCAGGTCACGATATTGAGAACTGTTTCAATTTCAAGATTGACGTCCAACGATTAGTAAAGAGCGGAATGCTATCCTTCAAAGATACTAGTCCAAACGTCCAAGCAAATCCTTTGCCGCAGCATAAAGAAGCTTCAGTAAATCTGATAGATCAACACCCTAACGTCATTCAAATCTACGACATTCGTCAGATAGGGGAAAATCTTGTCAAGATGCACGCTAAACAAGCTGGGTACGGCCATGTACCACCTCACAACTACTTCACATGCGATATTTGTCCAAAGAATAATCAAGGATGTGCCGTAGTTCAAGCTGCATTACAAGAACAAATGGACTTAGGATGGATTCAACATATCCGAGTCAGGACTGAACATGACATCAACATGGTTCAAGGATGTCCAGGAGAATACAAAATCTACAAAGTAGAAGATCTTGAAGGATCGGTAGTCAGGTTCCATAAAACTTTAAATGGACTTGCCTACTTTGGAACAGATTTCCACGCTTACAGTAGATGCATAATTTGTCGAAGAAATTCACAAGGATGTTTACGTGTTCGCAACGACATTCAAAAGCTGATGGATGACAATACCATTACTGTTCTTGCCAACAGAGAAGATGACGAAGTCTTTACCGTATCTCCTCAAATTAATTAAGTTGAACCAATGCAAGTCAAGTATGACAGCAGGAAGATAGCAGTTGCTCCGTTAGTCATCTACTTACCAGGTCCTGTACCGTATGAGTCCAGCAAGGCTATACCATACAAGTACAATGCTACATTCATTGAAAATGGTAAGGAAATACCATTACCGTCTGTTGTCAACATTGCTGATGTCAGTCAAGTCACCAGATGGACGAGTCTTCAACAGAACAACAGAAAATATGGAGAAACCTTCGGAGGAAGTACCACATAGGCAAGACAATCATCCGACCAATGCTGTTCAAGCGAAAGAAAATGATGAGATCTTAAAGTTAATCCAGAGGAGTGAATACAACATTGTAGATCAATTACTACATACTCCGTCTAGGATTTCTGTTCTTTCCCTGCTATTGAGTTCTGAAGCTCATAGGGAAGCTCTACAGAAAGTTTTGGAACAAGCTTTTGTAGAACCTAGCGTCACAATAAGCCAATTCAACAACATCGTTGCCAACATCTCCGTCGGAACTACCCTTAGTTTCTGTGACGAAGATCTTCCTGAAGAAGGAGTAGACCATAATCTTCCACTTCACATCTCAGTTGGCTGCATGGGTGATACACTCACAGGAGTCCTAATAGACAATGGGTCCTCTCTCAACGTCATGCCGAAATCAACATTGTCAAGATTATCTTTCGAAGATTACCCTCTAAGAAAAAGTCATGTCATCGTCAAAGCATTTGATGGATCAAGAAAGTCAGTTTTTGGAGAGGTAGATCTTCCCATAACTATTGGACCTCAGACGTTCAAAATCACTTTCCAAGTTATGGATATTCCAGCACAATACAGTTGTTTGCTAGGTCGCCCATGGATTCATGAGGCTGGGGCAATTACTTCAACACTTCATCAGAAACTGAAGTTCATAAGAAATGACAAATTGGTAACCGTATGTGGAGAACGAGCTCTGATCGTCAGCAACCTGTCATCATTCTCCGACATAGAACCAAAAGAAGTTGTTGGAACTAAATTCCAAGCACTTTCCTTGGACAAAGGAAAGGAGAAAGCAGCGTCTATTTCTTCCTACAGAGATGCAATCCAAGTTGTAATGGATGGCACTACCAGAGGTTGGGGGCACATTAATATTCCTACCAACAACAAGAACAGAACAGGAGTTGGATTCTTTCCAACATCATCAAAGACTATTTCAGGAATTGAGGTAGTTCTTCCCATTCAAGAAACTTTCCGCAGCGGAGGTTTTCTTCAACCTGTTCAACAAACAGTCAATACCATCGGTACGGAAAACACCGATGAAGAGGAATGGCTATCCTATCTTAACAAAGCAGGATACATATCCCTATCAGAGTCTGAATCACCTTGCTGTTATCCGACTAAGGGATCTGAAAGTAAGACTCGACCAAGCAATGACGAAGTTACAAACAGCTTCACCACCAGAAGTCATGATTCATCAGAAGAAGTTCCTCCTATCCCCGAAGAAACTTGGGATACATTAGGAGAACCAAGCGGAAAATTCGACTACATGGTGAAATACTCCGCTCCTGAAAGTTCAAGAATCTCTCTGGAAGATATTGTTCCAACTGGATGGAACAGTGATTTTGAGTACCTCTCTCAGCCAAAAGAGATGTATAACCCTTGCTATTCATCATCATCGACTAGTGAAATCATCATTGAGGATTGTATCCCCAAGTCACCTCCCGAGGCTACGGATCTAGAGTTCACATATCTAGTCAATGCCATCTTGGGAGAAGAGCAAGACCAAAATACAGAAGAGGATGATCTCGAAAGTGTCTCCGACAACGAGTCTCTCCATTCAGAAGATTGGAAGTTTCCTCAAAAGAAAGTCCGACATACTCCACTTGGAAATGGGTATGCTCACACCGCTCAGTCTGCTGAAGTAGAAGAAGATCGTCTGAGTGTTGCAAAGACAGTGGTTGGTAAATCAAGACCTACCACAGGCCAGCTTAAGCCTAAGGTTCCAGATTACTTAGTGCACAATGGGGTTCGCCACTACTGGACACCTGTTGAAGTTTCAACCGTTGTTCGCACTCCTAAGTAGGAACTTTCACCGTTATTTTATCCTCTCACCATAGCCCAGGGTGAAGAGATGTTTCATAGGGCTTTGCATTTTACTATTTCTTAGGAAAATGTCCCTCTTTGCTTCGCCCAAAGCAATAGAGTTTTGTTTTATAGGGTCTTTGTTTCAAGAAATGACTGTTAATAAATAAAAATGTCATTTTGTTCCTTCGTTAGTTTTTCCTTTTCTTTTTTCGGAAATTGGTAATCCTAAAAAACACCCTTAAAAAACATCAAGAATTTCATTAACTGCATACACCGAGTCTTCCCTCGTTGTCTAAATAAAACTTATCACACATATGAGATTAATCATAAAATACCCCGTTGAAACGTGCGACCGTATGACTTCTCCAAGCTTTGAGTTTCCTGTATTCGAGGCAGAGGAAGAAGAAGACGAAGAAATATCCAAGGAAATTTCACGATTACTTCAACAAAAGGAAGAGGCCATTCAGCCATACAATGAGCCTCTAGAGACCATTAACCTTGGTTCCGATGGAAACAGAAAAGAGGTTAAGATTGGAGCTTCGCTCAGTTCAGAGATCAGAGAGAGTTTGATACAACTGCTCAAAGAATTCTCAGATGTCTTCGCTTGGTCTTATCAAGATATGCCAGGGTTGGATACCAGTATAGTGGAGCATCACTTGCCATTAAAAGCAGAATGCCCTCCGGTCAAGCAAAAATTGAGAAGAACTCATCCGGAGATGGCCATGAAAATCAAAGAGGAAGTTCAAAAGCAGATCAACGCAGGTTTCCTCGTCACTTCAGAATACCCTCAGTGGTTAGCTAACATTGTTCCCGTTCCTAAGAAAGACGGAAAAGTCCGCATGTGCGTCGACTACAGAGATTTGAACAAAGCTAGCCCTAAGGATGATTTTCCTTTACCACATATTGATATGTTGGTAGACAGTACAGCAAAATCCAAAGTTTTCTCATTCATGGACGGATTTTCAGGATACAACCAAATCAAAATGGCACCTGAAGACATGGAGAAAACAGCTTTCATCACCCCCTGGGGCACGTTCTGCTATCGTGTTATGCCCTTTGGACTAAAGAACGCAGGGGCAACTTATCAAAGAGCCATGACTACGCTTTTCCACGACATGATGCATAAAGAAGTGGAAGTCTATGTGGACGACATGATTGCCAAATCAGAAAATGAAGAAGATCACATACAGAATCTGACAAAGTTATTTCAACGCTTACGGAAGTTTCAGCTTCGCCTGAACCCCAACAAGTGTACCTTTGGTGTCTACTCAGGAAAACTCCTTGGTTTCATTGTCAGCAAACGAGGAATTGAAGTAGATCCAGACAAAGTCAAGGCAATTCAAGAAATGCCTTCACCCAGAACCGAGAAACAAGTTAGAGGATTTCTTGGACGTCTGAATTACATCTCGAGATTCATATATCTCATGACTGCAACTTGCGCTCCTATTTTCAAACTTCTACGGAAAAATCAAAGTTGCGTCTGGACAGACGATTGTCAGAAAGCGTTCGACAGCATTAAGGAATATCTGCTCGAACCACCCATTTTGTCTCCTCCAGTGGAAGGAAGACCTTTGATAATGTACTTAACCGTCTTAGAAGACTCCATGGGTTGTGTCCTTGGACAGCAAGACGAGACAAAGAGAAAAGAGCATGCCATTTACTACCTAAGCAAGAAATTCACTGACTGTGAATCCCGCTACTCCATGCTCGAGAAGACGTGTTGTGCTCTGGCTTGGGCTGCCAAGCGTCTCCGCCAGTACATGATTCGACATACTACTTGTTTGATCTCTCATATGGATCCAATCAAGTACATCTTTGAGAAGCCTGCCTTAACCGGGAGAATTGCCCGTTGGCAGATGTTGTTATCAGAATATGACATTGAGTATCACGCACAGAAAGCCGTGAAAGGAAGCATTCTAGCTGAGCACCTGGCTCACCACCCACTCAATGGTCATGAATCAACCAGTTTCGACTTTCCAGACGAGGACGTCATGTACCTCAAGATGAAAGATTACGACGAGCCACTACCAGACGAAGGACCTGAGATAGGATCCCAGTGGGGCTTAATCTTTGACGGAGCTGTCGACGCTTATGGACGAGGAATTGGGGCAATCATTGTTACACCTCAGGGTACCCATATTCCATTTACTGCCAGATTAACTTTCAAGTGCATAAACAATGAGGCCGAATATGAAGCTTGCATCATGGGTCTCGAAGAAGCCGTAGATCTAAGAATTAAACACTTGGATGTATACGGAGATTCTGCTTTGGTCATTAATCAAATCAAAGGAGAATGGGAAATACGCCAACCAGGGCTAATTCCTTACAAAGACTACGCGAGAAGATTGTTACCATTCTTCGACAGGGTAGATTTTCATCACATTCCTCGCGAAGAAAACAACTTGGCTGATGCATTAGCCACACTCTCTTCCATGATTAGGATAAATCATTGGAATGACATTCCTCGGATCGATGTTATGCGCCTGGATAGGCCCGCTCATGTTTTCACAATAGAAGCAATCATCGACGACAAACCGTGGTATCACGACATCAAAAACTTTCTTCAGAGACAAGAGTACCCTCTTGGGGCGTCAAAGAAAGATAGAAAGACTTTGAGAAGGTTAGCTTGTAGATTCTTCCTGAATGAAGATGTTCTGTACAAGAGAAACTTCGACATGATTCTGCTCAGATGCGTTGACAGAAAAGAAGCAGAAGTACTCATGAGAGAAATACATGAAGGTTCCTTTGGTACTCACACCAATGGACACACCATGACAAGGAAAATACTGAGAGCAGGATATTATTGGCTGACGATGGAGTCAGATTGCTACCAGCACGCAAAGAGGTGTCACAAATGTCAAATCTACGCCGATAGAATTCATGTGCCACCATCTCTTCTCAACATACTCTCTTCCCCTTGGCCTTTCTCCATGTGGGGAATCGACATGATTGGAATGATCGAGCCAAAAGCGTCCAACGGACATCGCTTCATCTTGGTAGCTATAGACTATTTCACCAAATGGGTTGAAGCAGCTTCATATGCAAACGTTACAAGACAAGTTGTCGTCAGGTTTATCAAGAATCACATCATCTGTCGCTACGGCATTCCTAGCAAGATAATCACTGACAATGGGTCAAATTTGAATAACAAAATGATGAAGGAGCTTTGTGAAGAATTCAGGATTGAGCATCACAACTCATCTCCTTACAGACCAAAGATGAATGGAGCTGTAGAAGCAGCTAACAAAAACATCAAGAAAATCGTTCAGAAGATGGTCATCACTTACAAAGATTGGCATGAAATGCTCCCGTATGCTCTTCATGGTTACCGTACATCAGTACGTACTTCGACTGGAGCAACTCCTTTCTCCCTCGTATATGGCATGGAGGCAGTCCTACCTATAGAGGTTGAGATTCCATCAATGAGAGTCTTGATGGAGGCAAAATTAACAGAAGCCGAGTGGTGTCAAAGCAGATTCGATGAATTGAACTTAATCGAAGAAAAGCGCATGACAGCTTTATGCCACGGTCAGCTATATCAACAAAAAATGAAGAAAGCTTTCGACAAAAAGGTTCGACCTCGCACAATCAAAGAAAGCGACCTTGTACTCAAAAAGATTCAATCTTTTCTCACAGATTCAAGAGGGAAATGGACTCCCAATTATGACGGCCCCTACGTGGTCAAGAGAGCTTTCTCAGAAGGAGCCTTAATACTCACGACTATGGATGGAGAAGAATTCACCCGTCCTGTGAACGTCGACGCAGTCAAGAAATACTTCGCCTAAATAATTAAAAGAACAACTCGCTAAGTTGAAAACTCACAGAGAGCAGCTAAGGCAAAAAAGAGCGTCTCGGTGAATCGAAAAACCCGAAAGGGCGATTCAGGCAAAAGTTAGAGACATAAAAAATAAATAATCAATTCCGGTAGACTTAAAACCCGAAAGGGGTAGTTTACGCAAAAGTTAGGGATAGATGGCAAGTAACTGTGTTCAGGACAAACTTGATCATCCAAAAATCCATAGCGGAGTATTCATCAGCAGTAGGTCATCTTCTACGAAGCACGAATACAACGCAACTCGGAGTGGAAGGGAAAGATAACGGTCGTCACGTTTCATCGTAGCCCTTTTCCCGAAAAATTACCAATTTCCAACTTTGTAAATACTCCATGGAATCAAGCATTTGGCTGATTACCATTCCATATATAATAATTTGAGCCTTGTGCCTTTCTTTGCAAATATAGTCTTATTCAGTTTCTTGAAATGCATTTTAAGTTTAAACAGTCATTTTCTTGAAACAAATGTTTTCATAAAATAAAATGAATTTACTTGCAAAAAAAAGGTGAAATTTCTTTCTGAGGTTTACAAACAATAGGAAGAATGCAAACAGTTGCTCCGAGAACGGTTGAGACTCCGGGAACCAAGATTTCCCCATGAGGTCGCTTTGCGAACATTTCCCGATGACAGATCTTCACTTCAATTCATATTACTCACTTCGGACAGCGGACAACTGATAACCAGGTATTCCCGACAGAGTTCGAACTACAAGAAGAGGACATCTTCTGATCAACAAGATTCAAGTCGTATCATAGGATTTTACATCCGCGACAATTCTATTCACTTTCACTTTACATTTTATATGTGTCATAATATTCATGCATACATTATAACTGCATAGTCGAGTCAGGCTTTGATCATGTGAATGCCCGAGTCATTAAAGCATATACTTAAGATCCCCCTGCAAAGTTGTGAATGGGTTTTTCTTCTTCATAAAGAAGGTTCATACACCCAAATTCCCCAAGCAAGTCAACAAATGGTAGTCTCCCTCAAAGAGATAGTTTGTTCACTTTTGGAATTCCCCAACTGAGAATCTCCTGCAGAGCGACGCTCGACAATCTTCTTCAAATAAGATAGTTTGTTTCGCATTTTGGAATTCCCCACAGGGTCGATGAGCGGTTCTCTTCTCCAAGAAGTGTGGATTCCCCGACATAATTGATAAGTGGTAGTTTTTCCTCCTGGAAAACAGTTTGGTATTTCCCCAGCAGGGTCAAGAGATGTCACTCTTCGTCAAAGGAAACAGTTTGGTATTTCCCCAGCAGGGTCAAGAGATGCCACTTTGCGTCAAAGAAAATAATTGGGAATCTCCCCAGCAGATCGACAAATGATCCCCAGCGAAGTCAGTGAGTGGCAGTCTCTTTCGGCAAAAGACAGTTCACTCACTTTTTCGGACAAAAATAACGAATAGCAGCCTTCTTCATGAAGACAGTTCGTTTCGCTTAAAGATTCCTCAACAAAGTCACCAAATGGCAGTCTCTTTCATCAGAAGACAGTTTGCTCACTTTCTTTCACGACAGGATCAACAAATGGCAGTCTCTCCCAGTAGAAGACGGTTTGTTCCCCTAGCAATTGGCAAATGGCAGTCTTTCCCCAAGGAAAGACAGTTTGTCTGTTAAACATTCAAGAGATCGACAAATGGCAGTTTCTTTAAACAATTTGTCTGTTTCTGGGATGTTTCATCCCCTTCAGAGTTGACAAATGGCAGTTTTCCTCCTAGGAAAACAGTTTGTTAATTCCCCTCAGAGTCGACAAATGGCAGTTTTCCTCTTAAGAAAAACGGTTGTTGATTCCCTGGCATGAGTCGACAAATGGCAGTTTTCCTCTTAAGAAAAATAGTTTGTTGATTCCCCGGCATGAGTCGACAAATGGAAGTTTTTCCTCTTAGGAAAACAGTTTGTTGATTCCCTGGCATAAGTCGGTGAATGTTGGTTTTTACCCCGAAAACAGTTCGTCCGCTTTCAAGCAAAGTCATTAGCCCCTCAAAAGATCATGAGGCCATATGACATTCTTTCAAAGACGTTAAGTCAAAAGGGAAGATGGTGAAGTTTCTCTACTACCATCAAATTGCGTCTCATCTCCAAGTGCTGATGAGAAGTTTGGTGAGGAAACAAACCTTTGAAGTTTCTTTACTACCATCAAATGGCGTCTCATCTCCAAGTGCTGATGAGAAGTTTGGTGAGGAAACAAACCTTTGAAGTTTCTTTACTACCATCAAATGGCATCTCATCTCCAAGTGCTGATGAGAAGTTTGATGAGGAAACAAACCTTTGGAAATTTTCTCTTTATCTGAGATATTGTCCAAACACGGCTGAGACCAGTTTCGAGATATGGACATCCGAAACAAGGGGGAGGTTGTTTACCTTTTTCTAAGTGTCAACACTTAGTTAAAGAAGATGGATTGAGCATTCTACACTGCCATCCATTCACCAGAGTCCACATCAAGTATTTCTACAGGAGTTTGTCTCCTCATCCCCCGCCAAGTGCGACAACGGGATCAAGTCATGCAAGGATTTTATCAATTACAACATCTCAGGAGCGCCCAAAATACGGGCATTCTTTGATAGTTAAGTCTCTTTCACGCAGGAGAGATCGAGATATCAATCTCTCTCCCTCCAGATAAAAGAAACTTAAATAGGGGCATCTGTCATACCCTAATTTTTGACCCCCCTGAGATGACATATCTTCAGGATTTTCATCAGGTCAAAGCAAGTACCCAGAGCAGTCACTTCTTCATTTGGCATTTAATCAAGGATGTTCAAAGACAAGAAAACTCAGGCAAAGGATCAATCAGTAGAAGGATTAGTCTCTAACATAATCATAGGACTCAAGAGCTTCATTTTTTCACCTATGATTGATTAGACACCCAGTCCTCTGAGTACAGATTTACTCAGGTCACCAGACTAGGGTTTTTGAGCCTATCAAGGACTGAAATCAGGGATCACCTTTGGGAAACCCTAAAAAGCTCCAGAACATCTATTAAAGACTTCAATCATCTTCAAATGATCCATACAATAAGATCCACTGGACATCACACCTCAATTCAAGATCCACAGTCACCAATTTCATCTGGTCGACAATTAGGGTTTTTAACCTAATTCATCTGGATAGTTGACTTTTAATCAGAGCATGGATCCAAAACTCAAGACATGATGCAAGAACCTCTGCTACCTCAATATAACCCATTTACATCACTCATTTGAGGAGAAGATCTTAATTCCACACAAAAGTCCAAAATCTCACCTTATCTGGAAAAAGTCAACTGTATGGGATCACCTTTGACTTTTAAGATTTTTGGTCAAACCATGACTTTCAAGGATCAATATCATCAATATATGGATATTAAAGTCATTTGACCAAAGAAATTCAAGAAGAATCTTCAAGGAGCAAAAAGTCGGGAATTAGGGTTTTTGAGGGCATTGTGGGAACTCAAAATTTCACCTACACAACTCAAAAAACTTCCAACATGAAAGCTGTAGATCTTGCAAAATAAAACAACATCTTACAATGGAACTTTTTTCAAAAGATCAATCATTTAAGAGATTTGGAAATTTTGAAGTTTTAGGTCATAAACACTTAGAAAATTTTCTAAGTGTTTTTAACCTAGTTTTCTTCCAACTTTGGCCTCATTTTTCACAAATTTGCCAAAGGATTCTGAAGGAACTATAAACTAATGATTTGAAGTAGATGTTTAGGGCTTTCCAAATTGTGTTCAACCTTCTCCAAATTCATTTTGAGCTAAGAGTTATGCTTGTTCAAAGTTGGCCTCATGAAGTGAAATTATAAGTCATGTACAATTTGAAACTTTGCAATTTTGTGCATTTTGCTTCACTAAGTGATGCTACACGACCTATAATGCATCTGAAAACATGCCATGCATCCAAATTCATCATTGCATAAGGATTAGAGAAGATTCCCAAAAACAAAGGCATGTGATTATGTAATGATTGCATTTTTGAATTTATGGCAAATGATGAATCATCAAGGGATTTTGTTCTAAGCCAATTAGAACTCTCCTCTGAATCAGAAATGTTCCCTTAGATCATACAAGATCAATGGTTGAGGAAGCTAGCCCGAAAATGCATCATTGCATTTAGGATCTTTCAAATTTTCTTCTTGGCTAAGAAACCAAACTCACTACACTAAGCAAGCTTGCTATGTTCAATTGCTCTGAGCCATTTGCCTATAAATAGAGGGCTCTTCCTCATTCAGAAAACACACCAAAGCAACATAATTCTTGCTTTCTCTCTTCTTTCTTCATACTTAAGGTTTTCAAAGGTTCTTTGGCAAGAAGACTTGGATTCTTCAAACCAGAGCTCTTCCTTTGGAATTAAGTATTCAAACACCTTAGGGGAGTCATTTAGAGGTGATCCAAACCTCTGAAACACTTCTGGGCGTGAAGAATCATCATCTTCACCTCTCACTTGGAGCTGTTGCAGTTGGGGTCGAGCAAGAAGTTCTGGGCACTTTCAGTCCAAGCCAGGCATCTCAACACCTTCCAAAGGAGTCATTGAAGCTATCTGGATCGTTACAACAGTTCTGTAACACCTTTTGATCAGAGCCAAATCTTCATTTTTTAGGTAAGTTTCAAAAGCTTCAAACTCTATAATTCACGCATGATAAATTTAAAATGAAGTTACCAGTTGGTTTCTGCACCTTCATAGATCATTAGCCCTCAATCAATTGCATCAAATCATGCATATATAGTATTTCATGTTTAATTCCAGTTTTAGGGTTCTTAGTGTTCATGCTTGCGAATTTTATGTTATACTGAAAATAAATAAAATTAAAGGACACCATCATAATCCTCGTCCAAAAACGAGCAAAATCCATCTTTACATCTTTAAGTTTGGTTGAGAAACGAAGGAGATAGCAAATTCAAAAAAATTGAAGCTTGAGGTTGAAGATGAAGATGGTGGCGCCATTTTTTGAATTTCCCAGATTTGAGTTTATTTTATTTTGAATGATGGGTGTGTTATCTACGAATTCATCGTAGTGTCCCAATGGTTACAGCGCGCGTCCAAAAGCCTTGCCTTGCCTTAGGTCTGGGGTTCGATCCCCCCCTCAGACCTTTTGTTCATTTTATTTTTCCAATTCATTTAATGCCTTGCTTTCACATATAATCATGTGGGCTCTTTCCTTAAGCAGGCCACGCGCGTGGCCCAGTTGGTATTTGTTTTGTTTGGTAACCTATAGGGCGTGGGTTCAACCCTTGGCAAGACCAAACCCCTTTTTTTTAACACTATTTTCTTTCATTTTGTTTTATAACTTCACATAATTAAATCACCCATCAATTTAAATCATTTTCTATTCATTTTTCACACACTTATCATTTAATATATCTATTTTATGAATAACCCAAAAAATCACAAAAATATTATTTATTTGATATATATATCTTTAGGTTTAAAGTAACACATTTTTAAGTATTTTAAAATACTTTAAATATAGTTTTCTCTTGATTTTCAAAACCTAATCTCTTGTAAATATTTTTGTGATAAAACCCTAATCATGTAGGTCTTAATTAGGTATAGACTTTGTCTAAACCCTAATTAAGTTGACTTTTTGTCAATTTTCAAAACTGTTTTCACAACAGTAATCATTTCAAATTACAAATCATTTTCAACTGTTTCTCATAACAGTGAATCATTTTCAAGTGGGCCTCTAATAGAGTGTAAGTCCCAACACCTTCTTTCTTTTCATAGTTTGTTTTCAAAAACTGTATTTTCAAAATCTTCTTTCTGTTTTCAAAACATTCTTCTGGTATTTGAAGGGCATTATTCCCGGTGAAACTCTTCAGATACCTATGTGACCTATGTCCATCTTCACTTCTTCTGTTTTCAAAAAAACATTAACTGTTTATCATATATATTCAATTGTTATCCATCAACTGTTGGTGAGGCTTTGTACATACTTCTTCAAAGGCCTCCACTCCATCCAGGTTAGGCTTTACAAGCTTTCAATTTACAGTCTTTATTTAAATTACTGTCAAATATAGAACTGTGCATATATATATATATATATATATATATATATATATATATATATATATATATATATATATTAGAACTACGTTTGGGCATAAACCCTAGGACAGTTAAACTATATATATATTATAGGAATATGACCTAGGATTGAGAATGTCTTCCCGGTGAAGGCTCTTTCCTAATTAGAGATCTGTAGTTCAAACCCCCAAGATGAATTATTCCCGGTGAAACATCTTGGCAAAAACCTTAGAATCCAAAAAATAGGACACATCCACCCAAAGAGGAATTATTCCCGGTGAAACCTCTTACCCATTTGCTTAAAGCCAAAATAAGTTCAAAACCACATAGCTTTCTCTTGTGCTATAACAAGGACCCTCGATGACCCTCGATTAGCCTCCTCTTGGGCTTTGTACAAGGACCCACAGGCTTCTTAAAAGCATTTCCAGCTTCCTCTTGAGCTTGTATACAAGGACCCATCAGGTCTCTTATAAACATAGGAACAGGTCTTTAGTCACCTTTTAACATACCCTGGTGAGTTTCTTCCAATTTAAACCAGACTTTAAACAAGCTAAGTTTGTCTCAATTTTACATTGAGTACACCTTTTGGAATGAGAGACATGGACAGTCTCTGTCACCCTTATCTTCATTAATTTTCCTTAGCAGAGTCTAGGATCCATGTTTGCTTATCCTCAGCAAGTGTCAGCCTTCATCTTGGGCTTTAAACAAGAAGTCTCATTAGATAATCTTTCTGCCATCATCTTAATAAAAACCCCTGGAAAGGGTTAGCCTCCACACATTCTTTCATTTTAACAAAAACCCCTGGAAAGGGTTAGCCTCCAAAATCACTTCTTCAAAAACCAAAGATTCATTTCTCTTAGGAGATAATTTCCCCAAAAGAGTCCAAAACCCCTAGAAAGGGTTAGCTTCCAAAAATCAGTCTTTTAACAGACAATTTCTCCAGCTGAGTCAAAATCCCTGGAAAGGGTTAGCTTCCAAAAAAAAAATCAGTCTTTTAATAAATAAATCCTTCAATAGAGTCAAAATCCAACAAAAACAGTTAGCCTCAACCTTGGGCTTCATACAAGGCACCAAAACAATAAAACTCCCTGTTAATAGTCAGCCTCAACCTTGGGCATTGTACAAGGCAGATAATAGAGTCTCCCCTAGTGAGTCCTTCATTGTTCAGTAGCCACAACCTTGGGCTTTGTACAAGGCAGATAAACCATATTTCATGTGTCAAAGATTCCTAACATCTAGGATCTTTTCCCATAGAGTCATCCATACTCAGTTTATTTAAGAGTCCGCCACAACCTTGGGCTTCATACAAGGCAGAAAATAATATTTCCCCTAGTTAGAGTCAGCCTCAATTCTGGGCTTTGTACAGAACACCAAATAAAACCCATCAAAATAGATTTTCCCTAAGTAGAGTCAGCCTCAATTCTGGGCTTTGTACAGAACACCAAAATTCCTTGTAATTAATCCCCAGTGGAGTTTTCTCCCAGAATCATAATAATAATCAATCAATCAAAAAGCCTCAAGCTTGGGCCTCATACAAGCCAGCTAAAAATCAAATCTTTTATACAGTAGATAGACATAGCTTATCTCTATAGAGAGATCTTTCTTCTATCTCACCACATTCAAACAAACAAACATTACACATTTCAATTTCAATCAAGTCTCCCATTTAGGATTTTGAAAGGCATGAGCTGGCAGTAAAACCCAGACATGTGGTAACTTTCCCTAATTGGGACGAGCATCTTTCTTTCATTCAAGAGATACTAGCATACTTGCAAACACACAAGTAAGGTCAATCTCTTAATGAAATGAATCCAGTTATTCTGCCACTCTTTTAAAATGTTTGTGGTGGAATAGTAGAAATACCTCTCTATAAAGATGACTTCATGTCTCTTTACTGTAAACAGAGATTTAATTCAAAGCTTCAACCTTGAGCTTCAAGCAAGGCACCAAAAAAATAATTAATTTCCCTAGTTAGTTCCCCGAACTACATTAAGCTCTGACTTCCACTAGGGATATGTAGGCATGAGGTTCACAAGGAATCTCAGCGAGCTAATAAAATACCAAAAATAGTCAGTCAGTCTGTCTGTCTTTCTTTTATTCAATTCAATTCCTTCTCCTAATACAAAGGAGAAACTTTCCCAATAATCATTAGCAGCACAAACACATTTTAGACACAGAGAAGGTTCATGTAGAGTACTACAGATATGTAGGGTGTTTAAACACTTCCCTATGTATAACCGACCTCCCGGACTCCAGAATTTCTAGTCTAGGTGAATCCCCACACTTAGCAAACTCCTAGGGTTTAGTTGAGATTATTTTTTCCCTTTCCTACTTGTAGGACAATAAGAAAGTTCGTGTGATATCGTAGGAAGAACTGAAATAAAATTCATCCCACCATGGGCGCATTCTCCTTCCAAATTTTGCGTGAAGGGTCTAGCGTGCCGTCCTCCCAAGTGAAACGGGGAGGTAAAAAAAACGACAACCACAGTAACCCAATTAGTTCAGAGAACTCTTCCAAAGTGGGTACCAACTGGTAATCAGGAAATGTAGAACAATGATGTTCGGGATCAAAGAATTGGAACAGGACCCGTATCATGTCTTCTTCAAATTTTGAGGTAACCAAATGGAGTAGGTGACCATGCTTTTCGGTGAACTGAGCATTCCTGGGAAATTCTGATATTAAGTCCTTTAGTTCGGATGGTACTGCTGAGATGTTGATTCGGATGTAATCTCTGGTAGCGGGACCCATTACCTGCAATAACAGAACAAAGGTAAACTCTTTGATCCTTGAAATGATTAGTGAGAAAATGATATGCTTATGATAATTATGATGTCATGATGTCAAACATGTGGCAAACACAAACAAATTAAACAATAGCCTTAGGTTTAAAGGCTTGCATGAAGTTCATAGGTGATACCCTCCCCAAAAACCTGTCCTAGAATAGTATTCGGGTTCTATGATCCTTGGAGACAACATCTCAATACGGCGCTCGGACGGCCGATCAAAATATTCCTCGAGGATAACTAACTTCGATCAATTTCAAAGCTATCCACTTAATAGGCCACAAGTCAAGTTCAACTAAAGGGTTATAAGACAAATTAGTGTTTAATGACATTTCGGAAGCCTAACATACTCCTTGATCGTTTTCAAGGGACATCAGTATAAACCAAAGTGTCGCACTAATGGTGACTACCAGATCAACCGTATCGGTACATGCCGTACAGTTTCCTTGGTCTATTGTCACATACTTAAGGTATCTCGAGATTCGGGTTAGAATCTTTCACACAAGCAAATACCCAAACAAACCTTTGAAAAATAGATCAATCAAGACAAGCAATTGAAAACATCGAAGTGATCTAAACTCTAAAGGTAACCCCTTTTGAAAACATTTTGTTTTTAGAAAGTAGTTCCCCAGCAGAGTCGCCAGTTCTGTCATGCACTCGGTTTTTTACCATACCTCTCGTGTGAGAGATACACGAACTGACACTCTTCTCTTTTTGCTTTTGTGTTTTTGAAAATCAGAGAGTCGCCACCGACTTTTATTTTATCCAATTAAGGAAAGGTTTATAAAAGAAACAGAAAAAGACCTTTAAGAAATTCTGGGTAAGGGGTTGGTTATACAAAGGGAAGGTATTAGCACCCTTTGTATCCATAGTTATCTATGGGCTCTTAATTTGCTTAGCTCACTTATTTTGAATCATTTTTCTCTTGCCTTGAAATGCTTGTATGTGGTTTCAAATACTTTTGCAAATTGATTTTGTAATGATCCTTGTGCGGATATATACAAAGTGTTTTATCTTTCAAAAGATGTTTTGAAAAAAAGAACGTTAACTTCGTAATGATCCTTGTTTGGATATATACCAAGTATTGTCTTTTTTTTGAAAGTTTTATTTTGAAAAACAACGGTATATGAGTCATTTGTTTGTTTTGATTTGAGCAAGCAAATTAGGAGGTCTACCCTAAGTTATAAGCTCTTTTCCTATTTCCTTTAGAAAATTCTCCTTTCACCGGATGTAAACGAAAGTTCGATTTTGCATTTGAAACAGTAGAATTGGATTTTTGATTTTTGAAAAGAGTAAAAGAGGGATTACCCTAAGAGGTGCAAGTGTGATTGTGTTTTGATTCAGATATTTTATCTTTGAAGTTAGTGACCTAACGCTTCAATTTTTTATCTTTGACATACACGCAATTTTATATGTGCTGGAATTAAAATGCGGAAATGTAAAATGCGGAAAATAAATCTACGCTATTACATCGATTGTGCGGGAAATGTAAACTACGCTATTTACATGAATTTGACAACCTATACACTTGATCTAAGAATTTAAATTGCAATAAGATAAAAGAAATATTTTTGGATTTTTGATGACTGATTTTAATTAGAATTAATACATGATTAATTTAAGTAAAATGAGAAAAAAGGTAGAAATAAAATTTAAACCTAAAAATTAAGTTTGAAATATGTTCAAAATGTTTGTCAATTAATTTCAAAGCAAAACTAATTTTTTTGGAATTTTTGAAATTATTAAGTTAATTAATACATAATTATGCAAATAATTATACAAATAATTAAAACTTAAAGAGAAAATTATCCTAAATATGTACAAAATTAGCTTATAATATATAAACTATATTTAATATAAAGAACAAATTTTTTATGATTTTTTTATTAGTTGAAAATAATTAAAAAGTAAATATATAAATATATACTAATTAATTATACAAAATATTTCAATCTTTAAGAAAAATAAAATATTTTTATGGAAAAAAAATAATTAAGCATTTTATCAAATTAATGGTAAAAAGAAAATATTTTTTATGTTTTTTGATTGGTTGATTTTAAATTAAATGCAAAAAAAAAACTAAAATTATTAGTTAAATATGCTGGGGGTGTATTAAGTAAATCTGGAAAAGAACTGATTTTAGTTCAAGAGGTGCGTTTGGGCCAGAAACCAGGGGTGTGGAAATCAATTCGTGCAAGGCCCAGTTCAATTATTTCTCTTTTTTTTCTTTCTGAATTTAAGTTATGTGGGGCCCATGTTTTAAACCAGAGCCAATCATGTTTTAACGTTTTGCCACGCAAGCCTTTGATATTTTGACCGGCCAATGGGAGAGAGGGAAGAAGCCACGCATGCCAGTCAACCATGCCCTGGACTTGCTGACCGCCGGAATAGTGATTCCGGTCATCTTCTCCGGCTAGGGCATCCTTCAACTGCAAAAAATACGTTAGATAAACACCAAATGAAGACCCTACCCCCCTAAATCGAGGTCTGGGAATCCAATGGTGAGGTTAGTTTGGACTGAAAGTGCGTGGTTCAAGAGATTCGAAGAGGAACATGAACTCACGGTTGACAATGGCAACCTATGTTCTGGACGTTAGAACTCTCATGCTAGGGTTCAAACCTGATCTAATGATCACTATAAACTCAACCATAACCATTAGACATGATAACAACGCATAAATAGAGAGTTTGAAATCAATGAAAGTTTACCAAATCGAAGAGTGAGAGAGCTCGAGTTTCAGGCCCTTATGAACTTGGCTATTGATCTAAACCTACTCAAACAAGTCCCAGGAGATGATTTATGGACTTAGTTTGCTTTGAAACTAGCTACAAATTCAAATACGAAATTTAAAGTTTCTTTGAATTTTCTTTGAAATATGAAGTGAACTTATGCTATATCTTTGCTATATTTTCGTGTGTGTTACATTGATGAAGCATACCACTTCATTTATAAGCTAAGAAGTGCTTAAAATCTAAGCCAAGAAGCATTGATTGCTTTGTTGAAACTTTGATTTTTAAATATTAAAAATCTTTGAATTGTTGACTAAAGCTTGCTCTTCTTCACTTCTCTTGCTCTTAGCCTCCTTTGTACTTCCTCTTGATGCAGAAAATAAGCTATCTTGATGACTCATGCAAGAGACAAAGCCTTGGATAAGAATCTTGCATCATTTCTTTTTCACTTTAACTTTAAATGTGATAAAATTAAATCAAAAAAGAAACAAAAAATGCTATGGGACTTGGCTTGGTCGTGGGAGGCCCTTCACATTATGGGGAACATGTTTGGATCATGAAAACTTGGCCCCTTTTGGAAAAAAAACATTTTTGATCAATGTTGATTTCATGCATTTTCCCAAAAAATGGCCAACTTCAACAAGGCATAAATCCCTCAATTTTTATCATATGAAGGAGTTCTTGTACTTTTTGGAAACCTCAAAGAGTCCTCTAACCAATATCTTTGGTCTCATATCAAAATGATTTTCCATGCTCCTTGTGTGTCCTTTTGAAAAAAGTGACTTTTTGTTGACTTTGAAAATGACCTGTAATGTCTTGGTTCATATTTTTCAAATAGTGAATCTAATGACCATGGGACCAATTGCATTTGAAAGATAATTGAATTTCCTTCAAAATAAGCTTTGGTTTGAATTTTTTGGATGAAGGATGAGAGAGTTGTGACCAGTCAAAGTTCAGTTGACTTTTTAGGAGAAAACCCTAATTTTGAAACTTAGGGTTTTGTTGATTTTTGATCTTTCCTTGATGAATTATGATCAACCAATGATCAAATGATGAATCTTTTGACAAAATCTGGATGTTGACAAAAAATTTCATTTTTGACTGTCTGTTGACTTTTTGGTCAAACGGGTCGTCTGTTGACTGTTTGAGCTACTGACTGTGCGTCTGAGTGAATTGAAGTTTGAAAATTTTGTATGGTGGTACTTTGAGATATATGGAGGTCCATGAAATCCATTTGAGGTCTCAAAAACTTGTTCTCCTGAAAAAACAAGAAACCCTAGTCAGGGACTGTTTGTGTAGGAGACAGTTAAGCGTACCTGATTTTTGTGCAGTGTTGAGTCTCTGTTAATCATGTGATATTCAGAAGACTTCTAGAACAAAAATCTTGGAATTTTGAAATGCAAAAGATTGATTTGATTGATGGTAC
This sequence comes from Vicia villosa, assembly GCF_029867415.1. Lineage (NCBI taxonomy): Eukaryota > Viridiplantae > Streptophyta > Magnoliopsida > Fabales > Fabaceae > Vicia > Vicia villosa. The sequence goes on along the minus strand of NW_026705852.1, from coordinate 376,931 downwards.
AAAACACGGAGAATTGCATTGTCAGCGGGTTTGACTGTCAACTGGTTGTCCGGGTATTAATGTAGCAGTTAGAGTGAAAATTCAACAGTCAAAGTTAATTTTTTTCTTTTTGTTTTTTGTTGTGTTAATAGTGAAAATTTATTTACATGAGTTGTTAGAAAAACACAGACATAATAAATAAATAATATATACTGTATGCGAGCAAAATTACCGATAATAACCCTGAAAAACATTTAATGCATAGAAAAATAAATATTTAACTGGCAGAAAACACACAAAATATTATCTTAATAATTAAACAACAGTACGACAGATAGTACGACATTTAAATATTACATACTACAATGAACAGTACGACGAGTGAACGGTACGTTATTAAAAAATAAAAGATACGACAAATTTTAAGAATGACGATTAATAACCCATGCTACAAATAATAACATATAAATGATTGGGAGTGTAAACATCCCATGTCCGCATTTTTCAGGACTATGCAGACAGAAGAAGGACATTATTACCACCACGACGGCGACGACCATAAGAAAACACGTTTCCATCCGCTTCGCCATTTTGACGGGGAAGAAGAGAGAATGAATATGAAGTAGAAATTTGAGAGATGAGTTAGAATTTGATGTGAGATTTTATGGAAAGAATGAGAGATATTTATAGAATGAAAAGAAGGATAGAGACGTTGGGGAATGAAGTGATTCTGTACAAAAAAGGAAAATTTGAGTGGAAGTAGGATTTGAAAGAAAGTGTATGGTAGGGTTTGAAAAAAGAGATGTATAGAATAAAGTTAGGATTTGATTTTGAAAGAAAGAGATTTTGGAAAATAATAGAATATAGTAAAAAAATTAGTGGGAAACAAAAGTTAATAATAATTTACTTGTTACCAGTACAGTCTAAATCCCCGGACTTTGCGCCTGCAAAAAGATTTAATTTTGTACCAATTGCGTCAGTATTATTTATCTGTAAATAAATCTCAAATAAATAGCGTGTGTGAAAGGATAAACAGTACTTGGCGTTTGTGTAAGAATAAATTCAACAGCGAGACAAAATACTGTACAAGAAAAATTCTAAAAACCAAGTATTTCATAAATCAGGATATTTATGGAATAAAAATCCAAGATTATGAAATTCCCAATTTTTAGACAGAAGTCTGTTGCCTTCTTTTTTTGAAAAAAGATGCGGGCAAATTTTGGGGTATAACACATGGTATCATGATCTATCTCTTGGAGAGATTCTTTGATCCTCATTCATCTTCTTCCTCAAGCATCTTAAGCGCTTTCGTTTTCCTTTTTCTTTTGCTCTTTCGTCCTCAAGATCCTTGCTTTTCGTTGCATCTTCACTGATTTCTAAAGTTTCTCACTGAAACTTTGCGTTTTCTTCTTTGTTTTCCAAAGTTTCTTATTGAAACATTGTACTTACTCGGTCCTAACACCACCTTCCATTGATTTTTCTCCGCTCTGATTCTTCTTTCAACAAGCCACCTAAATCTCAACCACTGGCGCAAACTGATTCTCCTCTATACGTTCACCTGAGCGATGGCCCTAACTCTGTCACCATTGCATCCAAACTATATGGTAACAATAATGATATTTGGAGCCGATCAATGTTTCGAGCACTTGGCGCCAAGAACAAGCTTGCCATCATTGATGGGTCCATGGAGATTCCAGAGTTTGATTATTTGAACTGTGCATCATGGAAATTATGCAACCATTTGGTACATTCTTGGTTAATCAATGTTGTTTCTGATTCTATTGCTCAAACTATTGCTTTCCATGAAAATTCTATTGACGTGTGGAATGATATCAAAGAAATATTTTCCCAGACTGATCGTGTTCGCATAACTCATTTGTGTTTCCAGTTGAAAAACATGAAATAAGGTTCCAAAATCGTGCTTGAGTATTTCATTGAAATGAAAGCTCTTTGGGATGAAATCAATGCCTATCATCCTATTCCTTCATGTACCTTCCCTCATCCGTGTAGATGTGAAGCCATGAGGTATGCAAGACAATACATCCTTGAAGACCAATTCATTTAGTTTCTCACTGGATTAAACGATCAATTTTCGGTAGTTAAAACTCAAGATTTGCTTATCGAATGTTCACCATCTATCAATAAAGTATACTCTTTAGTGGCTCAAGAAGAAAGCAATTGCAACTCTACACCAGTTTTGGAGGATCCTATACTTGCCAAAGCTTATGATTCAAAGAAAGCCCTTAGTCGAGGTAAAGGTACCAATCATGGTAGAGGGAATTCAAGGTATTGTACACATTGCCACAAGTATGGCCACACTGTGGAATTCTGCTATCAAAAGCATGGACATCCAAATATAAACAAATCACATTCTTTCAGCAGCAACAACATTGAGTCCCAATCCAGTGCTTCTGAGGTTAATCAACAAGAAGATACTAATCCCGGTCTCACTCAAGAGAGGTATGATCAGCTCATGACCTTACTTCAACAAGAAAACTTGATTCCTTCAGCAGGTCTTGAAAAATAGCTCAAGCACCAACCAAATCCATACTTCTATCTTTGCTCATACTGATCATTCATCAGATGAGATTCACCAATCAGGTATCCCAAGTATCATTTCTTGTTCTGTGAGTTATAATAAGGTTGTTTGGCTTCTTGATTCTGGAGCAAATGATCACATTTGTTCCTCTATATCTTACTTTACTACCTTTTATCGAATTAAACCTATTAAAGTACATTTACCAAATGGAAACTCTGTATAGTTAGTCATGCTGGCAATGTTCAGTTTTCACCTCAATTATATATCACAAATGTACTTTACTCACCCGAATTTCGATTAAACCTTATTTATGTATCAAAATTGTGTCAATATCTAAATTGTCAACTTACACTTACTGCCTTGCAACCAAAAACACTGTTAACATATTAGATGTTTTCTCTTGTAATACCACCATCCCTCCTTCTTCTCTATGGCACTTTAGACTAGGCCACTTGTCCAGTGATAGATTGTTTAAGATGACACAATTGTACCCAAATATTTCCCATAATTATGCCATTTTGCCAAGAAAAAGAAATTTCCCTTTCAAATTAGCACATCTCATGCTTTATCAAAATATGAATTATTGCATTTTGATATTTGGGGGCCTATGTCCATTCAATCTGTTCATGGTCACAAATACTTACTCACCATTCTAGATGACCATAGCAGATTCACATGGATTATTTGTCTCAAAACCAAAGCTGATGTTGTCCCTTGTGTCAAAGAGTTCATCATCATGATTGAAAATCAACACATATCACACCTAAAATTGTCAGACCCGACAATGGCTCTGAGTTTATTATGCCACAATTCTATAATTCAAAGGGTATCCAACACCAGAGATCATGTGTTGAGACACCTCAACAAAATGGTCGTGTCGAAAGAAAACACCAGCATATACTTAACATAGGTAGATCATTACTTTACCAATCTAAACTACCAAGACATTTCTGGTCCTATGCCCTTCAACATATTTTTTTCCTCATGAATAGGATCCCTTCACCCTTACTCAACCAGAAATCACCTTATCACATTCTTTATGACCAACTATCTGATATTCAAGACTACAAAGTCTTTGGCTGTCTAACCTATGCCTCTACCCTTCAAAATCACATATCCAAACTCGACCCAAGAGCTAGAAAAGTTGTTTTCTTGGGTTACATGGAAGCCTTCAAAGGTAGCATTCTTCTTGATTTACGTACTAATGAAACTTTTGTGTCAAGACACATTACTTTCCATGAAACCATCATACCTTATACCACCCAAAATTCCACATCTACTTCTAAGTGGAAAATATACCAAAATCCAAAACCTGACTCACCAAACATTATAACTTCACATCCAATTTCTCTCATAACTGACTTACCTATCACTAACACACCATCACCAATTCCTGTATCACCATTCACCCACCGGACTGAATCTCCAACCCCAACCTTAAATGAAATTGATGACACTGCCTACATCCCTTCACTTGATGCACCAAACATTCCTATCACTCAAACTGATCAAACATCCAAACTCCCTACCCGCACAAGACAAACACTAGCTTACCTCAAAGATTACTTGTGCAATTAATTCACTGATCAAGCTCATCAACCATCATCAGGTATTTCATATCCATTGTCTAACTATTTGTCTTATTTCTTATTATCTCGTTCTTTTCATCACCTCATCATGTCCATTAATACCCTTCATGAGCCAAGGACATATGTTGAAGCTAGCAAGTTTGAGTGTTGGAACCAGGCCATGAAAGCTAAACTGTCATCTCTTGAAAGAACAAGCACGGGTAATACACAAGTACCATGTGAAAGCACGTGTAACTAGGCCAAAATATGTGTGAACACACGGGTAACACACCAGTAGCGTGTGAAAGCACGGGTAGCCAAGCCAAAATTCGTGTGAAGTGTGAACACACGGGTAACCAAGCCAAAATTCGTGTGAAGTGTGAACACACGGGTAACACACCAGTACCGTTTGAAAGCACGCCAAAATCTGTGTGAACGCACGGGTAATACACAAATACCGTGTAAACGCACGGGTAAGCAGATCAAAATCCGTGTGAACGCATAAGTTATTACATTTTTTGTACAAGTGAAAAAAAAGTAAATATATTTAAAATAATGTATGAATTCAAACACGATAAAAATGTGTTGCTTTATAATTATTTATGTATCTAATTATTTTATATTGAATTTTTTTAATTTAAAATACAATAATTTTAAAGATAATATATGAATAATTGAAATATATATTATTGATGTCTTTCTTTTAAAAGTTGAAAAGTTGATACACTTTTGTTTTAATTTTAAAAATGTTATTCTTTTAGAAATAATAACCTACTTTGGTAAAACTATTTTGTTTTTCTTATTTACACTTTTATCATATTTTGAAAACAAAAACGTGTGTACCACACCAATACCCGTGCGGGTGCACGAGCAGCACACCAATACCGTGTGAACACAGGTAAGCAGTATTGAGAAATACATTTCATTTTTATCTATTTTGAAAAATTATTTTTTTCTAAATTGGTGTTTAAAATTTTTTCTTAACAATGATTGTTCTTACAAATTCCATTTTTTTCAAAATTGTTCTTACAAATTATGTGTTTAATAGTTTTTCTTAACAATAGAAGTTTTTAAAAACTTATACAATTATCTTGCCGTCAATTCTTTCTTTCTTCCTATAATATTTTGATATTTTCTAATTTGTTTGAAATCTCATGAAAAACTGGTGACATATCTGCGGCCCAACCCAGAACCCGTGCGGACGCATGGATTTTCCACTAGTTTTAAGCAGAAAATTCAATTTGTAAAAGCACTTATTTTCTCACACTGAGAGATAAGTGTACCTTAGTGTTGGATTATGTGAATTTCCAGTATATATTTGGATCATTTGATTTGTAATCCTACCAGCATTATATTTTCGGACTTTAATTCAAATTTTATTCTGTACTTGCTTTGGAGCTTTTTCTTATGTATTATGAGTTCATTACATTTTAGCTTTCTATATTTACTCTTTTTTCTATTTTGCTTGTATTTCTTGCACGTTCCTTCTTTTGATTATTATTATTATATCAAACATGTCTTGTATGCAATTTAATAACAATAGCTTTTACGTAATTACTATGCCAACGAAATTTCTAGAGCTCGGAATATGAGGACCGACGTACTGAAGATGCTTGCAATTAAGTCATAAAAATTATGTTTTTAATGCTTAATGCGAATATGTAACTTAGAGATACCGTTCCGATTTGAAAGAACAAAACCTATATCCGACTGAGATAAAAAACAAATTTTGATTATAAGCACCGCAAAATAATCTTTTGATTAATTTGTACAAATAATTATTTTCAAATAAGAATTTTAAGAACATAAACTGGCACGCAAAAGCGGTTGTTTATGTGATTAAAATATGGTATTAGACGATGCGAGGTAATACCTTTAAATTTATTTTTTTACCTTAAAATAACTTTTCGAATAAATTTTTCAAAAATAGACTTTTGCAAGTTAACAACATTGAACACGCGAAAGCGGCAGTATAGATTTTAGGTTGAAACCTGGTTCCGACTACGCGAAAGCAAGGGGTTCCTTTAAATTAATTCTTTTTCTTATGATAAAACATTATCCCAATTTAATTATGAAATAACACGACATTGCAAGTACTAATGGTTGACGAGAGCTGCATTCCGATCTTCGTCTTTATATTAATTCTTAAAACTAGCTTATTTTAGTTATTTTGCATCTAAAGCTATTGCTCATAGTCTTAGATTTACATAGTAACGATAGAAAATGATACGTTTGATAATTGGTCTATGTGGGTTCGATATTTTTGCGCATTTGTGAAGCTATCAAGTTTTTGGCGCTATTGCCAAGCACAAAGTTAGTCATTATCGTAACTCCGTTATTGCGTTGTATAGACTAAGGAAGTTTTTGTTATTTCCCCCATTTCCGTAGGTGATGCCGAGTACTTGCACTTTTGAGGACGAGCTGGAGAAACTTATAAACGAAATCGAGTGTTTCCTTTGTTTGTGATGCCATGTCGACTAATTCTCCCCTATGGCTGCGAGCAATAATCATCCTCTTAAGGACTACGCCGTCCCATCCCAAGACGAGCCACGCTCAAGCATTACCCCTCCTGCCCTTTAGGAAAAACTATTTCGAGTTGAAACCTTCTCTGTTACAAATCGTGTAGCAAAACCAGTTCTCTAGTAACCCTACAAAAGGACCCTAACTTACTGTAGTTGTGAAAAATTGAGACCGAGGCCATTGGATTGACCCAACTCGTATTATAGTGAAAGTTACCAATGCGCTTTATTGTTTCCAAAGAAAATAGGGAAAGAATGAAGTAAAACCCAAAGAAGTTTTTAAATCAAAACTAATAAAATAAACAGAGATCTTAAGTTCGGGGGTTGGCTATGCGAGGGGAAGGTATTAACCCCCCTCACATCTATAGTACTCTACAGGAACCTCTTTGAAAATATATATTATTGTTTTATTGTTATTGTTTTTGTTTTTTGAAATAGAGTGGAATGGTGAGAAAAGAATTTTATTATGTGTCCGACAAGATATCGCATCTTGTACTTACATACCCCTTAAGTGCAATAGAGAAGTTTGAGCATTTGTAGTTCCCCTTAAAAGGAAAATAATTAGCCAAAGTGGCAAAAATCTTTTTGGGTGTTGAGCTTTAACAATACATAACGAGTTTTTAAAATGCTAAGCTTTAACAATACAAAGCAAGTTTTAAAAGGAGGAGCCAAGCTTTAACAGTACAAGGCAAGGATGAGTTACAAGAGTGGTGGCTGAGCTTTAACAATACAAAACCAGGTTTAAAATAGGAAGGAGCTAAGCTTTAACATTATAGAGCACAAAGTAAATGAGGAGGAGAAAAGGGTGAGTACCTTGACAATTTTAGTGAATACTATCCCAATCCTATGGATTTTTCAATAACAATGAGGAATCATACATCTCAAGCAATATTTATGGGTAAGCATCTCAAGAGGTGGGCTAGACAAAGATATTGTAGTGGTGAAATTTGTGAGACTAAAGTCATTGAATTGACTTAGCTTATATGTTTTAAACAGAGTTTCCACCGCGCTTTATTGTTTCCAAAGGAAATGAGAGAAAAAACGAATAAAATCCACAGAAGTTCTTAAAATCAAAACTAATAAACTTATCAGAGATTCGGGTAAGGGGGTTTGTTATGCAAGGGGAAGGTTTTAAGCACCCCTCACATCTATGGTACTCCATAGGAACCTCTTTGAAAATATTGTTATTATTGTTGTTATTATTATGAAAATGCCTTTGCGTTTTTGTTTAAATAGAGTGGGGGGATGAAAAAAGAAAGTTTTAAAAGTAAGCGAAATAAGATATCGCATCTTAGGCCTACATACCCCTTAAGTGCAATAGGGAAGTCAGAGCTTTTGTAGTTCCTCTTAAAAGGAAAATAAAAGAGAGCCAAGTGGTAAAATCTTTTTGGGTGTTGAGCTTTAACAATACTCGACGGGTTTTTAAAATGTTAAGCTTTAACAATACTTAACAAGTTTTATTAAAAAGAGCCTAGCTTTAACAATACAAGGCTTAGGGTTTAAAAGGAGTTGCAAAACCAAGGGTTGATTTAAAAAGGTTGAGCTTTAGCAATACAAAACAATTTTCAAAACAAGTGGGGTGCAAAGCTTTAACAATACTAAGTATAAAGATAAAGATATTTGGAGAAGAGGTTGAGTACCTTGACAATTTTAGTCAATACCATTCTCATTCCTTTGGATATTTCAACAACAACTTAAGCAGTCAATCATGGATACCTCAAGTGTGTGTGATCACACGTGTCACAAAAGTAAACAAGTGAGTATAACAAAGAAATCAATGTATAAACTCAAATTATAATGGATAAAAGGATGTTTGTACCTTGGAATCATTTCATGTATAAATGAATATGATTTGATGATGGATGGATAAGAGAAATAATATCATGACACCAATTCCATACACCTACACCCAATACACTATTCACAAATATGTGAACATTGTTTTTATTATTATTTTAAATTTTTGATAAATATTCTTATTTTCTTTAAAATTACTTTTGGTTAATGAAATATTAAAATTTGGTTAATACGGTTCAAAGTTTGGTTAATATATATTTTGATATACAAAGTTAATATGTATATCGTTCGGACTTTGGTTAATAATTTTGTATAAAGTTGGTTAGTATAGTATAAAAATTTGTTAATATATTTATAATTTAGTGTCAAAATATGGTTAATACTATGTATTTTATTGGTTAATGAAGTACTGAAAGTGGTTAATGAATTATAAGTAAAATAAATGATTAATGACATATATTTTTGTGGTTAATACAATTGTGAAGTTGGTTAATGACACAACCTTATATTTATATTATAAAACAAATTTTAAAAATAAATATTTTTTTATAAAAAAAATTATATTTTTTAAAAATAATATTATTTTAATAAAAAACATTGTTCACCGTATAAATACGGTGAACTGTGTATACAGCGTAGGTATTTGGTGTAGAAAATGGTGTCAAGATAGCATTGCTGGATGGATAAATATCTCATGCATGTGGGTTAGTAAACAAAGTATATACAATGATGATACTATGAATAAAAGTACAAGTGTACAAGGATGAAAATCAACAAGTATATGTAGAAAGACAAAGAAAGAGATCGAAGCAACAAGTTATATTAACATGGTGAAGCTAAAGATCAAAGATTCAAATTAGGGTTTTGAAATATTAGGGTTTGGAAACACATATTCCTAGTTTATTTTTTTTAATGATTAAAGTACCATACCCAAAAGGAGAGTAGGTCTAAGGGTACATGATATTGTCAAGGAGATATTATCCTAACCCTAAAATAATGCACACAAAAATATACAAGAGTTTACTTGGTGAAAATATAAAAAAGAAATGATTTTATTTTTGGATTTTTAAACATATAAAAGACTTATTTTTGATTAAATTTTTTTAATAATCAAAATAATAATATTTTTGGATTTTTAAATCATAGTCATAAAATAAGTAAGATAAATAAGGAGTGTGCAAAATTTCAAGTCAAAATAATTTAATTTACTATTTTAAATAAATTATGAAAGTTTGAATAAAAAGTGAAATAAACTAGTGATAAAAATAAGGGTTTGGTCTTGGTAGGTGTTGAGCCCACGCCCTCAAGATCACAAGTTAAAAGCTTAGCCACTGGGTCAACTGCTTGTGTTTAATCATTAGGCCCAAGCACATCATAATATATGAAACTCCCTTCTGAATGGTTTAAAATGAAAATAAAACCTCAAAAATGCAAAAGGGGTGGTTCGAATCCACGCCCTTAGAGACACGCATCACAAACACACATACAACCAAGTGAGCTACACGACTAAGTCATTAAACATACACCTTGCAATAAATATAAAATAAAACAAGTTCAAAAATTCAAAAAATGGAACTTCATCTTCAACCTTCGTTTTCCAGATTTTTTTCAGAAAAATCATCATCTTCAAAACTCAACCATTTTCGAAAGTATAAACATGAAAGTTGTTCATTTTTTCAATACGGATTCAACGATGTATCATTCATTCATTTATATTAACTGTAACTCTTTAATTTTCCAGAAAATGTGAAGAAACCTAGAATTTCAAATTTAAATTAAATGATCAATATGAACAATCAATCTCTAATACCTTTGGGCTATCATTCAGTGCATCAAAGCAAACAGATAGGTATCAAGAAATGCAACAATTGATGCTTAAACCATGGAGTTTAAAGTTGAGTTTTGTACCTCTGAAAATGGAGATCAAAACCTGTATTAGAGCACTTCCAGAAATGGTTTGATGATTTGGGAAGCTTCCTTGTACCTCACTAAAGCTAATGGAATGCTTGGTTGACTTTAAAACACCCTGGAACTCCAAACCCGATAGCACCTACAACACAAAAAATTTATGGATGGAAACTCTTGGTTCCAAGTGTTACAGAAATGGATTGAGTGTTTGGATAACTTCTATATGTGATATGGAAGGTATCTGAGGTGAAAGACCAACAAATGTTCGAGCCAAATGAAAGATTTTAGTTTATGGCTTAAGGGTGATCTTTAATGGAGGTTTAATGGTGATTTTTGGTTTGAGGTGTTTTTGAAGGTGGTGATTATGTTAGACAGCTTCTAAATGATGTTTAGAAGTTGTTTGAATCGTTGCTTGACACATAGAATCTTTACAACTCAAAATGGCTCTCAAAATGAAAATGGTAAAAAGGGAGAATTTCAAGTTGGGTAGTGACTTAGAGAGTTATGGTGTGTTTGATGCAATGAGCAATGCCCTCTATTTATAGGCCAAAATTAGGGTTTGTGGGTGAAATAATCAGATCAAAAGGAGATCACATGTGAGAGTTATCCAACTTTGCTTCTTGGTGAAGAAAGCTTGAAGTTATGGTTCCAATGGCGAGGTACAATGCTTTAAGAATGCTTCAGAGACTTTTTCTACAGATTGAGAGCTTGGTTGTGGTGTTTTTATTGCTTTTGGTGCAGAGAAAACAAGTTAGAGGATCATTGCAAAAGTTGTTGGTGATTAAAGTAGCTTTACAAGAATGGAAGTCATGGCTTTATGTTGGAAATGGAATGATACAATGGGCAATGGTGAAAGAACTTGGTTCATAGCTCAAAATCACTCAAAATCATCTGATTATGGTGTCTCTAATAAGTTATGGGAGCTGTAAACAAGATTCTTACAGATTTGAATTGGATTTGGAGTTTTGTTCTTCATGTTCATGCTTGAAATTCAAGTGTTATGGAGCCTTCTTCACAAAATCATATCTCATGGCTCAAGTGATGAAATTCCATGCTAGTGGTATCTTTGGAAAGCCCTTGCTACATACTTCAATCCACTTTTTGGAAGTTTTCTCAAACTCATTTTGGATCCTGGTGAAAAATGACCATAAAGTTGGAAGAAATCTAGGTTAAAACACTTAAAATTTCTTCCAAGTTTTTTGACATAAACTTCTTGATCCAATGTCTCTCAAATAAATCACTTTTTGAAGAAATATTATAAGTGACAAAGTTTTTTCTTTGATCAAGATCTAGAACTTTCATGTTGGGATATTTTTGAGTTTGTAGGTGAATTTTGAAGTTCCCAAAATAAGGTCAAAAACACTTAAAACCCTAATTTTGACCTTCGTTGTGTCATACCCCAAAATTTGCCCTCCTCTGCTTATCTTCAATGGTTCAAGGTCCAACGGTTTATTCAAGCAACATGCTCCTAATCAAAGATCTCCAAAACTAGGGTTTTCATTTTATCAAAGGGTTGTGAATGTTCAAGGCCTCAAATGAATCTCAAGGCCCCTCATATGTCTCAAGGCACCTCCTTGTCAAAAGTCAAGCTTCTATTCCAAGGATTGCTCACTCAATGGCTCAAACAACTAATGATCGACTGTGTTGACCTAAAAGTCAACTATAGTCAAAATACAATCAAACTTCAAGATTTTTGGTCAACATCAAGTATGTGAGGTTATATCCATCATTTGATCAAAGGTTGATCATGATCCATCACTAAAAACTCCAAAATGAATAAATGCAAAGGTTCAAATTAGGGTTTTCTATAGGAGAAAGTCAACTCAACTTTGACTGGTCATAACTTTCACATGGAGCATCAAAAATTTCCCAACCAAAGCCTATTCTGAAGGAAATTTGATTCTCTACAACTTTGTCTCTCACAAGACAAAGCCAGAAATGCATCATTTGAGAGATATGGACAAAAACATTACAGGTCCTCCAGAAAAAGCAACAAAAACACCTTTTGGGTCAAAGCTCTTAACTTGAGCATGGAAACTTCAATGAAGATGAAACCAAAAAGACCATTTAGAGGACTCTTTGGGCTTTCCAAAAAGTCCTAGAACATGGTTATATGGCAAATATTGAGGGAGATACGAGGCGCACAAGTTGGCCAAATTTCAAGGAAGATATGAAACCCTAAGTGAAGAATTTTAGACTTTTTGGTCAAGGAGCCTAAGATTTTCACTTCAAACATGGTCATGACTTGGAAGGAGACCTTTAAATCCATATTCATCCTTTCATGATTTTATTTACTATTTATTTGAATTTTGTTCATTTAAATACTAAATAAATCAAGAAAAATATCAAAATAAATGGGTTAAAATTATATGGATCTTCTTTTAATCACATGAGGGCCCAAATAATACCATGAAGAGGTCCAAAATTCGTCCATAGGTGAGGGGGAGTTTGAGATAAAATTAGAAGGAAAATCTCATGATTTTATGCAAAATTTTCTAAGAGATCAAAACTCAAAGTCCAAGCCCATGTTTGACCTAATAGGAGGCATATATATTCTAAAACAATTCAGTAGAGAAGGGGGGACGAAAAAGGAGAAGAGGACATTAGGGTTTGCATTCCAAAAACTCACATACACACTTGCATCTTCGAGTTGAGATTGGGAGCCTTTTTCAAAATCTTTCAAGGATTCCATCGTACCCCAGAGATCTCAAGGAGTAATTCCAAGTCCCAGGTGATAGCCATATGCTCTTGAAACGCCCCATGCATGAACCTTGTTTGTATGCTATCTCTTGAATTTATATCTCTCATATTAGTGCGTTTTGAATGAAACTAACATCACTAACGTGTTCTTGAGATTCTATAGAACAGTTTAGGGCCATAACATGGGGGATACGACGCAAGAACCACACAGTGCCATTGTTATCGTTGAATCTTGAAAAGCTTGCGAATCGTATGAACAAGTGGTTTATTCAAAATTCTGAGCCCAGATTCGGACTCCTGAGCCTTTTTTACGTGGAGTACATGGTTTCTTTTTATTTGCAGGTGTCGTTTTTGCAGTGACCGTCGGAGCATCATCGGAGAAGAAGGCTGAGACCGCCATCCATGGTGGCTCGCCTGGAGGTCAAGGGTTTTCCATAAGGTTGACCGTCGACGTGTCCCAACCTTGGTACGTGATTGGTCTGTTCGAATCTCAGGATGCATGCGTGGCCATACGGTGTGTTCTTACTGGTTGTTGTTTAAGTTGTGGGCCCCAGTCTGACTTTATCTTTGAAATTTCCATTTGAATGTGTGTTTAATATTTAATGTCTTGGGGATCTGTATATATCAACTAACAACCACAGCAGGATTGGTGAGCGAATAGATGTCCAAGCATCCAGACCTGGGTTCGAGCCCCAAGGTCAATATTTTTCTAACATTTAATTGATCTCCAATCCCATGCGTTTCATCTACCAGCACCACCATGCACCCTCAACATCCCTCAACATCCAACCATGTGATTGCAACCAGCGAGATCAAGCGGCTCAGGAGACACGCCTCCACCATACACCATCAACAAGTAACCACACAGGATCTGGTCCAGGTTCTTCTACATATTTATTTTATTTATTTTATTTAGTTATTTAGATGGAATAATTATTAATTATATTTAATTGGATTTATTTATTTAATCAAGATTAGAATATAATTAGGGTTAGGCTAAATGACTAGGGTTAGAACCAAATTTTCCGATTATTTCGACTATGTCGATTTAATTCATTTAATTATTTTTTAATTTTATAGATCACAAAAATCCTAGAAAGGTTTATGACAGTTAGGGTTTGCCCGATCCCATTGCCCATTTGGCGAAACATTAACCTTCGATTAATTCTCTCCTCGACCCGACTAAAGCTATTAGTCGCATTAGACGAGAGATAAAAGAATAAAAAATATAAAATTAAAATACATTTAATGTGCTGCCCGCGACGATCAATCTATCGATCTGAGTAACCAGCAATGCCCCTTAATCCGTTAGCTATACTGACCAAATCTATTGGTCATCGCATCTAACGGTGCCATATCAAATCAGGGTTGTACGCCCAAACATTTAAAACACATCAAGCCACAAACCCCAGATTTTCATCTCTTCAATACTGCGAAACTACGAAGGTAATTCAAAATGCCTTTTCAAAACTGCGATAGGCCATTCAAAAAGCCTTCAAACACTTTCATAATCAATTCAAAGGCGTACAACCCTGTGCCCGAACTACGTTGACTCTGATCCTCCATAAGGAGGTACGTAGGCACTTGGTAACAAGGCGAGTCTTCCCCCTAAAATTTCAATTCGTTTTTAAATCTTATTTTTACCCTTTTCAATTCATTAGCTGTAAACCTTATAATGCCATAAACCTTATCTTTACAATGTTAGCCTTTAGGAAAGGGTTGAGGGTGCCTAACACATTCCCTCAACCTGATTATAATAACTTACCCTGAATCTCATAACTGCGTAGGGTTTCCTATTCGCCCTTCATAATAGGTGGCGACTCTAAAACCTTTATTTTTAGGGCAGGTTGCTACAGCTGGCGACTCTGCTGGGGATTAGTGATAACAAAACTGTAAATTATTATGCTCCTTTAGGTTTTGACAGGGTTTAGGTTTTGGCGAATCAATTAGGGTTTGGCGAATTATTTTTAGGGTTTGGCTAATTTGCCAAAACTAGGGTTGTGAATTAGGATTTGTTTTTTTTTCTTTATTTAAATATTTAATTTAATTTATTCATTTTATTTATTTATGGTTTTATTTACAGTAATTATCTTTTACAGTAATTTTTAAATGTTTATTTAATTATTACCTGTTTTACTGTATTTTCTGGGATATGTATATATTGCTGTTAAGCCTAAGCGTGGGAATTATAATAATGACCAGAGGGGAATTACATCGCCTACGAGTCTTATTATAATTCCACTCAGAGTGGGTTGAATATCCGGGAAGGTCTGATACGAGGCTTGACCTTGTTGAGGGCTGGACTTGGTATTTGGCTGATCTCTCTGGGAACCTACCCCTAAAACTCGAACCTCATGGATAAAATGAGTTGTTCTAAAATCCAAAGAGACAAAAAGTCTCGGCGGCTACGAACGACCCCATGAGACCTTCTAGAACATACCAATGGGAAGGGTAGGCACCCTAAGCCGTTACGTCGAACCTATGAACCTAGGGCTTATGTGCTTATGTGCTTATTATGTGGTTGCAATTTATATACTGCGAACGTCTTGCGCGTTAAATTTGCAGGTACATCTACGCGTTCCCTGGCCTACAGGGACCCTATTTCCAAAACCATGTCCTTCCCACGAAGGACATCTACATTTATGCACGTTGATTGGCCTCCCGATGGCCATGAGACCTAGTGACTGTCATGAACGGTCACTTCGCGCCTGTATCTACGCACTCCCTAGCCTGTAGGGACTTTCCTTATGTATCCTTGTATTCTTACAACTATGTGTCCTTCCCTCGAAGGACATCTTCGTTTACGCATGTCGATTGGCCTCTCGATGGCCATGCGACCTAGTGACCGTCTTGAACGGTCACCATGTGCTTACATCTACGCGTTCCCTAGCCTGTAGGGATTATGTTTCTAAAATCGCATCCTTCGTACGAAGGACATCTTCGTTAGCATACGTTGATTGGCCTCACGATGGCCATGAGACTTAGTGACTGTCATGAACGGTCACTCCGTGCCTACATCTACGCATCCCTAACCTGTAGGGAGTTTCCTTTTATATTTTTGTACTCTCACGACTGTGTGTCCTTCCCACGAAGGACATTCGTTTACGCACGCCAATTGGCCTCTCGATGGCCATGCGATCTAGTGACTGTCTTGAACGGTCACCCCGTGCTTACTCCTACGTACTCCCTAGCTTATAGGGATGTTCTTTTACATCCATGTGTTTTCACAATAACGCGTCCTTCCCTGAAGGACGACTTCATTAGCATGCGTTTGATTGGCCTCTCGATGGCTATGAGATCTAGTGACTGTCCTGAACGGTCACTCCATGTTTGTTTTTCGCGCACCCTCTAACTTGTAGGGTTTGGATCCCCATCTATACATCTTTCATCCCTAGCCTGTAGGGATTTCACTTCATCAGATATCATCCTTATATGGGTTGTGTTCCGCATAGAGAACCTTCCCACCAAGGACAACTTCATTGGCACACTTTGATTGGCCTCTCGATGGCCATGAGACTTGGTAACTGTCTTGAACGGTCACCAACCGCTACCTTCTACATACTCCCGAATCTAAGGGATTTCCATTGGCGTGTCATAACATCTACCTTGCAAGGATTTCACGAGGGTATAATGTCGCCTTTAAGGCTATCCCTAGGATTATACGTCACACGTCTGCATTGCATACACGGAGTTATAATACAAAGAGTCTCTCGCAGACCCACGCATTCGCATTTTCATGCAGTCATACATTTGCATCTACATTTGCATTTCTATCCACACCTACTGCGCTAGCCGATTTCCTGAGACTCACAAAGAAAAAGGATCGTAGACTATGGAGAAAGGAGGATAAATCATTGGGAATGAGCTTTGAAAAAACGGATGTCTTTCACCACGCCAGCCACGTGTCCATGCCTTGTCGTAAGAGGATCATAAACACAACAAGGGTTATCATCGAGCAAGGAATAGTTCAACAAAAGAGTTCCATCATAGATGCACTCAAGGGGTATCTAGTCATAAAGGGGTTCGTCTTAGAACATATCAAATTTACAAGGATGCTCTATGATAACCTGGGGGTAAGGATTAGTCCAACTGGGGCAATATCCTGAACAAAGATGCATAACTACGATGGAGAGAAGGCGACGTGTGTTAACTCCACACCAAGGGGCAAAAGGGTCCTAGGTTTCTTTATCAATTTACAAAGTCTGAAGTTTGCAATCGGTGTGATACTATCCTTAGGGAAAGCAAAAGAGGTCCAGTCAAAGGAAACTCTTGAAGTTCCGATACGACGAAAACCCACTGCTAACAATTCATTCCCAACAGGTTTGACGTGCCCAAGGAAAATTCGAGGTTGCCCTTAATTCCACAAGTCTAAAGAGCTAAGGAGTAAAACAAGGTCAATGGATCTACAAAGGAGATTGTCCCTAGAATCAATAGGTTTTGTCATGCTCAGAATTTCAACCCCTACGATCGCTAAGTGTTTCTCAGGATAAAAGTTGTACCTTCGGTTTAGCAATTCTAATGGGATGACCATGCAGGTTTTGGAGTCAATACGTTCGCTCACTACTATGACTTTCTAGTCGCACACTTCTATTTTTTAGGATTATTAACAAACTTAAGGGAGAATGACGAATGCAAATAACTAAGTCCAGCTAAACATATGCTTTCAAGGTAAGACCGAGCCGAGGATGTCCAGGCATTGGTTCAATTCCCAAACAGTGGAGAAATAAGGATGTTAATCCCTCGTTACCCCCTCGAGCCAGGAGTTGGAGTTTGTTTCTACTTTTCAAATAAACCTTGATTTCAACCAGGGGCAGGGTAGATTTCAATTAATTCAATGGTGTATTTTGGTTGTCAAGAGAATCAATCAATGAAGCAAAGGATTCAAGCAAAGGTTCAAGCATGTCTTCTTCCTCGCGTTCATCCAAGATTGAGGAAGCAATGGAGATAACATTCACAACAATCTTCTTCCTCAATATATCATTCAAGATCGAGGACGTATCAAAGTCGAAGCTTGCAAACCAAAGTCAACATGGCAGTCACAACATTCAATATCCAAGGATCAATATTTCAAAAGGAGCATTCAAAAAAAAAGGAGGAAAACGCCCGCTTAGTCAAAATAAAATAAAAAACAAAAATGACTTAGGCAAAAATTAGGGCATCCCGGTGGATCAAATTCAAGGGAATTGGTTCATGCAAAATAAGGGACAAAAACAAAACAAAGGTGAACTACAAAAGACAATATTGTGACTGCTAAATCATCGAAGCTTCTCATAAATGCTTGGATCTTTACAACACTTTTCATCGGCGCTTGGATCTCTACTAAAGGCTTCTGCTCAACATCAAAACTGATTCTCTTGCAAACAAAGCACATTCATTGGATTAAGCGAATTTTTAGGATTTGGAGAACATCAAGGGAAAAGGGGTGGGGTTAAATAAACTTTGAGCCTTATATCCATTGTTTCTTAAAACATGAACCAGGCCAAGTTACAACATTTAAAAGTCCTAATTGAGGCAAGGTTAACCACAAAAGCATACTAAGCAGGATTTTGTTATACTGACTCCTAAGTTTGTTAAAACCATTTCTAACCACTGCGCTTCTTCAAGCATTCTTTTCTAAGCATCCAATCCTAATTCATAACGGACTTCGATTTCAAAACTTGCATGCGCATCACATTGGAGTTACTTCTCAAAGGGTACAACTTCGTACATGAATATACACTTAGCATTGAGGAAATCTCGAGATTGGTTAATCAAAGGTGATCACTTCTAATAAAGACCTTTGCATGGGGGGAACCACATCTAGGGGGTTCTCCTAAACAGGGGCAAAATTTCAAGGATCACTAGGGCATGCGATCAAAGATCCTATTCACTTAGGGCATTCTTCCTAAGGTGCAATCAACTTGGGGCACATCTCGAAGCAACAACAAGCAGGGGCATGTCAAACATGGGAAGAATTCAAAAGGATAGAACACCATGGATAGCCCTCCATGTCCTGAAGATCAAGTGCATACCCTTCAACCTAAACGTCGAAGCATATGACAAGGTTATTCCTCGGGGCACCTCCCTCAAAACTTGGAGATCATAGGCATCTTTTTCCACTAAACATTGGGGCATGGAGTATCAAACCCATAAGGTGAACAATTCAAAGGTTGAAGGTATGGAGAGTCCCGAAAGGTTAAAGGCATGGAGAGTCTCGAAAGAGGTGGAGAGTTCCCAAAAAAGGTGAAGGTGTGGAGAATTACATAAGGTGAATCGTTCAAAGGTTAAAGGTGTGGAGAATCCCGGAAGGTTAAAGGTGTGGAAAACCTCGAGAGGTTAAAGGTGTGGAGAACCTCCAAAGGTTAAAGGTGTAGTGATCCTCGAAAAGGTTAAAGGTACGAATTGCAAAAAGGTGAAAAACATGGAGGACTTCGAAAATTCAAAGGTGTGGAGTAATTCAAAAGAGCCAAACTGGGGCAAGACGGACGACAAAAGGAAAAGGAGTTCTCACACCTTACAACCTCGAACCAATATCTCTCCTAACTACGATCATCAAAGTTCAAAAGCAGGTAGTGGGAACTCGCGCTAGCAGCCAACAAACTTACAACTTTAGCAAGCTATATACGCTCTTGGTTACCAACAACCTAGCATTAGAGCATCATGCAAATACATAAATCATGCATTACATACATGGGTTGATACATTACACCTCTTCAGGTAGTCTTCTGTAAGACATTCTCTTGCCAGAAACCTCTTCAGGTAGTCTTCTTTAAGACAGTCTTTTCTAAGAACCTTTCTAGGTAGTCTTTGCTAAGACGAGCGTCGTCATTTCCAAAAATCTTTTCAGATAGTCTTCTTTAAGACAAACATTCACATCCATTCCAAAAACCTTTTCAGGCAGTCTTACAGAATACATTACTTTGTTCCACTCATTTCATAAACAAACTACACATATGCATGAGCATTATCCGAGCCGACATAAGCATAGCCGTGGTGTAGGGGCAAACATGGATTAAACAAGTTCAATGGGTTTTAGGAGATAAAATCCCGGGAATTGCATCAGTATACATACATACGCATCAGCATATGCATATCGTCTATTACATTCATATACTATAAAAACCCAATTTTCATTTGCAAATCCAAATCCTCACAAAGTCCAGTTCTCGTTCTGGCAAATCATTACAAAGTCCAGTTCTCGTCCTGGCAAATCCTTACAAAGTCCAGTTCTCGTTGTGGCAAATCATTACAAAGTCCAGTTCTCGTCCTGGAAAATCATTACAAAGTCCAGTTCTCGTCCTGGCAAATCCTTACAAAGTCCAGTTCTCGTCCTGGCAAATCCTTGCAAAGTCCAGTTCTCGTCCTGGAAAACCATCAAATCCAATTCTTGTTTGGTAGTCAGTTCCCATCTGACTGTTACATTAAATCCAATTCTCATTTGGTAGTCAGTTCCCGTCTGACTGTTACATTAAATCCAGTTCCCGTCTGGTAGTCAGCTCCCGGCTGCCTGTTACATCCTATTTCAAATCCTATTCCAATTTCAATTTTCAATTTCAATCCCAACCATGACTTATTGCGTTAGTCCCTGAGCAGCAATAAGTTATGTCATATCACGTTAGTCCCTTGGCAGTGATCTCCTTTCAAATCTTCTTGACGATTCGTATCACATTAGTCCCTTGGCAGTGATATAGAGTTACGTCTCTTTGCAAAAATAGGGATTTATTTTCCTTGTCTCTCAAACAGTTCTCCAAACAGGTGAACTTGTCAGAACTATGACAAATGATCCAAATGGTGCAGGTGAAATTTGTCCGAGCCAGGGCAAATGATCCAAATGGTGCAGGTGAAGTTTGTCCAAACCAGGGCAAATGATCCAAATGGTGCAGGTGAAATTTGTCCGAGCCAGGACA
The DNA here is from genome assembly GCF_029867415.1 of Vicia villosa. NCBI lineage: Eukaryota > Viridiplantae > Streptophyta > Magnoliopsida > Fabales > Fabaceae > Vicia > Vicia villosa. The sequence continues at coordinate 356,035 of NW_026705852.1, read as the reverse complement.
AACGATCCAAATGGTATAGGTGAAGTTTGTCCGAACCAGGGCAAATGATCCAAATGGTGCAGGTGAAATTTGTCCGAACAAGGGCAGATGATCCAAATGGTGCAGGTGAGCTTGTCAGAGCTATGACAAGTAATCCTATTGGTGCAGGTGAGCTTGCTAGAGCTATAGCAAGTGATCCTTTTGGGGTTCACAAACTACGGAAACTTACTAGAACTATAGTAAGTGGGGTTCACAAACTGCGAGTTACTGCTATTGGTAGTTACGTTTACCCATCACGTTAGTCCCTCGGCAGTGATCAAAGGGTTTTACAAAGGGTTCTTCAATGGGGTTTATCACGTTAGTCCCTCGGCAGTGATCTTCTTCGAAAATACAAAGGATTTTACAAAGGGTTCTTCAATGGGGTTTATCACGTTAGTCCCTCAACAGTGATCTTCGGAAAGACAAAGGGGTTTTACAAAGGGTTTTACAACCAGATTTTCAAAGGGTTTCTCAATTGGGTTTATCACGTTAGTCCCTCGGCAGTGATCTTCTCCAAGACGTCATCAACAACAAACAAAGGTCTCTTTTCTTTTTCAAAGCTACTAACATACTCTAATTAACAATCATGCATCATTCAACTAACATACCTCATTCATACATATTGCATATACACCGCTCTCCTTTATTTTGAGAAGCTCACTGCATCATGCATCGCATGCATCATAAACATTGCATAAAGTCAAGGATGCCTTTTTAGGCCACGCTACGATCTAAATGCGTAGCTCCTTCAAAAAAAAAGAGCGTCTGCTTCACAGTAAAAAAAGAGAAGAGAGAGAAAGAATGATATTCACCTTGGATGGCATATTTAAAGCCCATCTCCCACTTAACTTCTTCACAACAAATGCAAATTTCGGGGCATTCTCAGTGTCCAATCATCTTCTACCTTTAGATCACGATAGGCAGACGTGCCTATCTGATTCTTCAGGTTTAAGAAGATTGAACAGGGGCAGCTGTCATACCCCAAAATTTGCCCTCCTCTGCTTATCTTCAATGGTTCAAGGTCCAACGGTTTATTCAAGTAACATGCTCCTAATCAAAGATCTCCAAAACTAGGGTTTTCATTTTATCAAAGGGTTGTGAATGTTCAAGGCCTCAAATGAATCTCAAGGCCCCTCATATGTCTCAAGGCACCTCCTTGTCAAAAGTCAAGCTTCTATTCCAAGGATTGCTCACTCAATGGCTTAGACGACTAATGATCGACTGTGTTGACCTAAAAGTCAACTATAGTCAAAATACAGTCAAACTTCAAGATTTTTGGTCAACATCAAGTATGTGAGGTTATATCCATCATTTGATCAAAGGTTGATCATGATCCATCAACAAAAACTCCGAAATGAATAAATGCAAAGGTTCAAATTAGGGTTTTCTATAGGAGAAAGTCAACTCAACTTTGACTGGTCATAACTTTCACATGGAGCATCAAAAATTTCCCAACCAAAGCCTATTCTGAAGGAAATTTGATTCTCTACAACTTTGTTTCTCACAAGCCAAAGCCAGAAATGCATCATTTGAGAGATATGGACAAAAACATTACAGGTCCTCCAGAAAAAGCAACAAAAACACCTTTTGGGTCAAAGCTCTTAACTTGAGCATGGAAACTTCAATGAAGATGAAACCAAAAAGACCATTTAGAGGACTCTTTGGGCTTTCCAAAAAGTCCTAGAACATGGTTATATGGCAAATATTGAGGGAGATACGAGGCGCACAAGTTGGCTAAATTTCAAGGAAGATATGAAACCCTAAGTGAAGAATTTTAGACTTTTTGGTCAAGGAGCCTAAGATTTTCACTTCAAACATGGTCATGACTTGGAAGGAGACCTCTAAATCCATATTCATCCTTTCATGATTTTATTTACTATTTATTTGAATTTTGTTCATTTAAATACTAAATAAATCAAGAAAAATATCAAAATAAATGGGTTAAAATTATATGGATCTTCTTTTAATCACATGAGGGCCCAAATAATACCATGAAGAGGTCCAAAATTCGTCCATAGGTGAGGGGGAGTTTGAGATAAAATTAGAAGGAAAATCTCATGATTTTATGCAAAATTTTCTAAGAGATTAAAACTCAAAGTCCAAGCCCATGTTTGACCTAATAGGAGGCATATATATTCTAAAACAATTCAGTAGAGAAGGGGGGAAGAAAAAGGAGAAGAGGACATTAGGGTTTGCATTCCAAAAACTCACATACACACTTGCATCTTCGAGTTGAGATTGGGAGCCTTTTTCAAAATCTTTCAAGGATTCCATCGTACCCCAGAGATCTCAAGGAGTAATTCCAAGTCCCAGGTGATAGCCATATGCTCTTGAAACGCCCCATGCATGAACCTTGTTTGTATGCTATCTCTTGAATTTATATCTCTCATATTATTGCGTTTTGAACGAAACTAACATCACTAACGTGTTGCTGAGACTCTATAGAACAGTTTAGGGCCATAACATGGGGGATACGACGCAAGAACCACACAGTGCCATTGTTATCGTTGAATCTTGAAAAGCTTGCGAATCGTATGAACAAGTGGTTTATTCAAAATTCTGAGCCCAGATTCGGACTCCTGAGCCTTTTTTACGTGGAGTACATGGTTTCTTTTTATTTGCAGGTGTCGTTTTTGCAGTAACCGTCGGAGCATCATCGGAGAAGAAGGCTGAGACCGCCGTCCATGGTGGCTCGCCTGGAGGTCAAGGGTTTCCCAAAAGGTTGACCGTCGACGTGTCCCAACCTTGGTACGTGATTGGTCTGTTCGAATCTCAGGATGCATGCGTGGCCATACGGTGTGTTCTTACTGGTTGTTGTTTAAGTTGTGGGCCCCAGTCTGACTTTATCTTTGAAATTTCCATTTGAATGTGTGTTTAATATTTAATGTCTTGGGGATCTGTATATATCAACTAACAACCACAGCAGGATTGGTGAGCGAATAGATGTCCAAGCATCCAGACCTGGGTTCGAGCCCCAAGGTCAATATTTTTCTAACATTTAATTGATCTCCAATCCCATGTGTTTCATCTACCAGCACCACCATGCACCCTCAACATCCCTCAACATCCAACCATGTGATTGCAACCAGCGAGATCAAGCGGCTCAGGAGACACGCCTCCACCATACACCATCAACAAGTAACCACACAGGATCTGGTCCAGGTTCTTCTACATATTTATTTTATTTATTTTATTTAGTTATTTAGATGGAATAATTATTAATTATATTTAATTGGATTTATTTATTTAATCAAGATTAGAATATAATTAGGGTTAGGCTAAATGACTAGGGTTAGAACCAGATTTTCCGATTATCTCGACTATGTCGATTTAATTCATTTAATTATTTTTTAATTTTATAGATCACAAAAATCCTAGAAAGGTTTATGACAGTTAGGGTTTGCCCGATCCCATTGCCCATTTGGCGAAACATTAACCTTCGATTAATTCTCTCCTCGACCCGACTAAAGCTATTAGTCGCATTAGACGAGAGATAAAAGAATAAAAAATATAAAATTAAAATACATTTAATGTGCTGCCCGCGACGATCAATCTATCGATCTGAGTAACCAGCAATGCCCCTTAATCCGTTAGCTATACTGACCAAATCTATTGGTCATCGCATCTAACGGTGCCATATCAAATCAGGGTTGTATGCCCAAACATTTAAAACACATCAAGCCACAAACCCCAGATTTTCATCTCTTCAATACTGCGAAACTACGAAGGTAATTCAAAATGCCTTTTCAAAACTGCGATAGGCCATTCAAAAAGCCTTCAAACACTTTCATAATCAATTCAAAGGCGTACAACCCTGTGCCCGAACTACGTTGACTCTGATCCTCCATAAGGAGGTACGTAGGCACTTGGTAACAAGGCGAGTCTTCCCCCTAAAATTTCAATTCGTTTTTAAATCTTATTTTTACCCTTTTCAATTCATTAGCTGTAAACCTTATAATGCCATAAACCTTATCTTTACAATGTTAGCCTTTAGGAAAGGGTTGAGGGTGCCTAACACCTTCCCTTAACCTGATTATAATAACTTACCCTGAATCTCATAACTGCGTAGGGTTTCTTATTCGCCCTTCAGAATAGGTGGCGACTCTAAAACCTTTATTTTAAGGGCAGGTTGCTACACGTTGACTTTTTTATTCTTGATTGATTTTATTGATTTTTCTTGATCAAATGGCTTTAATAATCATATGTTGATAATTTTTATCTTTAAAAGTCCATATTTGACCAAATTTCTCAAAAGTCAAAGGTTGACTTGCACAGTTGACTTTTTCCCGATGAACTGCAGTCTTGTGGATTCTAATTGAATCAAGCCTTTCTCTTCAAATGGATGATGTGAGTGGATTATAATATTGAATTGAAGAACCTTGAGTCATAGTTTGAGCCATGGAGCTATGTCCTGATTAAAAGTCAACTTCCCAGATGAATTAGGTCAAAACCCTAATTTGTGCACCAGATGAATTTTAAAGTTGTTGATTTTGAATTTAGCCATTCTTGGACTTTGATTTTGATGGGGATAATCATTAGAGCATTTGAGAATGCTTGAAATCCTTTGTGGTTTTCAAAACCCTAGTTTTGCCTGAACTTCTTGATTAATCACCTGCCTTGGGAAACAAGTAACAAGCAAAACACAATCTCTTTTGTATATGTTTTTGTTAGTAAATGGAATATAAATAATAATGAAAATTCTAGTAACTCACGTTGGATGTCTTACTAGATGTTATGACATCCACAATTACACTACACAAAACGTTAAAACAGAAACGCATAAAAACAATAAAGAACACACAAAATTGTTTACCCAGTTCGGTTCAAACAACCTACTCTGGGGGCTACCAAGCCAGGGAGGGAATCCAATATAAGCAGAATTAATTCAGAGTTAAACTCCCCCGTTTACAACTCCTCGCTTAAAACCTACCCAATGTAATTCCAATCTATTCCTAGACCTGAGTATCTCAACTCACCCCCCTCAATCACAGCAGTGATAACAAATAAACATTACACAAATTCAGAGAGAAGACACACTTCAAAATCACACCTTGATCTGCTTAAAAGCTTCAATCAAGAGACACACACTCGTGCTTAAAAGCTTAGAGTGACAATTAACAAACACAACCTATTCCAACACAATCATCAAATACAATTGCTTGGAGTACAAGAGACACCTACAAAACTATGGTTCTTCACAATTAACAGTCTTTCTCTATGCGTTCCAAATTAGGATTGCAGACTTTTTATATGCAGCTCTTGGGTCTTGGGCTTTTTTAAAAACAAATTAGGGTTACAGAATGTTACAGATTGCAGCTCTGATATGGTGTGACAGGTTGTTACAAAATGTGCTGTTAGCAAAATCTTCTGGACGAAATATTCAGCATACAATAAAAGGTTTCCTAAATTGTAGATTGAGAGAAATCAGGAAACACAATTAATAAAATATAACAGCTTCTGCTGTCACATAAGGATGTCATGACATTCACTACAGAACCTGTATTAGCTTAACACATATGCAACTTGCATAACATAATATCAAACATGTCATGACATCAGTCAAGACATTACACACTCAGGTATGTTTTACCACAAATGCAGCCAACATGAAAAACATCTACAATCTCCCCCTTTGGCAAATTTTTTGCTAAAACAACCTGTCACACCATATCAGAGAAACACTTGCAGCAGAAATAAAGCAAACAAAACACAATCAGAGCTAATACAGTACAGACATCAAACACCACCAGTATGCACACAATTCTCAAACAGATCAAAACCATCCACACCATAAGAGCAGCACAAGCACAAACAGATCAACACAAAAATAAACACATCAGATTTGTTGATCACACAACCATACTTGTTGTTCTGGGGTGACATTACTACTCCCCCCTGTTTGGCCATAAAAGTTGCCAAAGCAAACTACTGTCTTCTCCCTAAAATTCAAATAAGTTCAAATTAAACTTAAACTGAACTAAATAGAATAAAATGCAACCAAAACTAAACGAAAGAGAGCAAAACAAAAAAACAAAAAGAAGCAAAAGAAACAAATAGAACTCCAGCTGCATTTACTGCCCGGAGTCAGACCCACTTGAGGTGTCTGCATAGCTTTTTTTCTCAGATCAATCAATAGAACTGGTACTCTCTTCTTCCACATCTTCTTCAGGTTCTACTTCCTTCTCTTGTTCATCTTCATCTGCCATCTCTACAGCATCTGCAAATTCCTCATTCTCATCCATTTCTAGAGTGCTTATCATATTTTCAAGGGATATCTTCCTAGCTTCCAGCTCTTTGCAGGTCTCTTTTAACATTGCTATGACTTCTGCTTTGCTGGCTGATGCTCCAGACTTGGATGTTTCAGCCGATGTCATGACAATGTCTCGAACGTGCATACCCTGAAACAATTTATAGTGGAAGGCCAAGGGGACACTGAGTCAGAATTATGAGGGATGGAAAGGCAATTGGACCCTTAACACTGAAGCTTCCAGCATGCTTCATAGTTTGGTCGAAAGTATATGTTCCATAGTCAAACTTTGCCTTTGTTCCTACAGCATACAGAAATCTGCCAAAAACAATTGAAATAGTGGACTTGTGATTCGTTGGTACCCAATTAGCTGCTCCTATCTTGTGAAGCATTGCATACTTGATGCTCAGCTTACTTGCAGTTAGTTTCTCTTTTAGGGGCCAGCTGTTTACCTGCTTGGCTGTGATCACTTGACAACCTTCGTTGTCCATCACTTCAAGCTCAGGTTGAGCTTCATCTGTTATTTCCAAGAATTTATTAATCACAGAAGGAGAGAATGATACACACTTACCTCTCACAAACACCTTTCTAAAGTCCACACTCCTGCTGTTTCCACAGTCTTCAGATAGGTTCACCACAAATTCTTTGACCAGTTTCTCATAACACTTGGGAAGATTGCAAACAGTCTTCAACAGTCCAGCTTCCTAAATTAGCTCTAAGACTTCCTTGTTCTCAAGAGCATTTGGAGCCAATTCCCTTTCAACAGCCAGTCTCTTTTGAAGCACATATTTCCACCTCCTGGCACTAGAGGCATAGTGGAATGACACATTATCAATAGGAACTTCAAGAATACTTGCAGCAAGCTTGCTGGTTGTAGGCTTATTCCTTGATGGAATGTCAGGAACATCCACTTCAACATCAGACTCAGATTCAACAATTTCCCGCTCATTTCTTTTCTTTGGAACAACCTTGCTCCAGGATTTTGATGGACCAACCCCTGTACTCTTAGCCACAGCTCTGTTCTTGATAGGACCAGCAGAAGTACTCTTCTTCTTGACAGAGTCTTTGACAGGGCTTTTCACTTGTGCACTCTTTTTAAGGGAACTTTGGGAAACAACTTCGCCTTTTCTTCTAGTCATTAGCCTGTTGGCTACACTTGGATTTAGGGAGGCAAGCAACTCGTTGTCATAATACTCATCTAAGTCTACCACATCGGTATCTGTTTCAGTATTGACCTTAGTGTGCTCATTATCTTTGATGTCACTGACATCCTCAGTAACATTGGTATTTTCAGCAATTCCTTGTTGATGCTTGTTGATCTCCTCTTCAGCTGGGTCACAACCAGAAGTGTGACCAACTTCAGCCTTACTGGTGTTCTTGATGGGATCAGACATTATGGTTTGAAGAGGGACAAATATCCCAGGAACTTGATGATTTTCCTTCAGAATGCGTGTAACAATCCTGGTAATTGCTTTATCGACATATCTGGTTCCTTCTTTAGTAAGTTCCTCTATGGTATTAGATGAAGAAGGTTTGGCGCCCTTGTTTCGAATACCCTCCTTGGGCCGTTTTGCATGTGCCGTTTTAGACTTTGTGGCCTTTACTTCTTCACTGCTAATCGTCCTTAAAGGTACAACCTTCAGAATCCTATTAGGGTTAGAGGACTCTTCCGGTGTTGCTGAGTCAGATACGGGAGATGCATCACACGACTGCTGAGACATACTGAAACTCTTTGAGTCAGAACTTGTGTCACGCTTGTGAAAAGAATCCGAGCAGTTCAACCTTAATAAGTAGCAAGAAGAACCAATAGGTATGTTTGCCGTTTGTAGAAGAATAGGAGAGCGAGGGAGCTTTATATGCACACTGAGTGAGGGAAGTTTCAAATTGTGGATATTTAAAAATCCCAAAAAGTATTCCCCCACATAGGTTAATTGCTATACTATATTTTGGTTACAGATACCTAACATACCCTTTACCTTCATAATGCCTTCAGATGTTGTTAAAACATTCTCTGTGACATTACTTTCAGATAGACTTTTAGAATCATTGCTCATATTTGACTTATCTGGTTGTCTTTCCCGATCAGTAATGTCTATCATAAGGCTTACTCTTTCTTCTAGCAGGAATCTATTGATACTTCTGCACTCCCTTACTTTTGCACACAGTTTCTCATTCATTAGACAGTTCTCATTAAAACCAGCAGCTAGTTCACTTATGGTGAGCTCTCCAACATATGATTCTTCATCAGATTCATCAGATTCTTGGCAGTCAACTTTTATTTCCTCTCTGATCATGGAGTAGTCAGAGGGGTAGTTTGGGGTGTTAGGCTTCCATAGGTAGCAATTATCTTTAGACCTAAATCCCTTCATGACTTCTTCATTTTCTTCATTAGTGACAATACACTCCTCTTTAGTGAACTTGACATTGAATCCTTAGTCACATAGTTGGCTGATGCTTATAAGATTTGCAGCTAGTCCTTGTACAAGTAAAACATTATTTAGATTAGGAACACCCTGACCTTCTATCTTGCCAACACCTTTGACTTCTCTTATTTCTCCATCACCAAGAGTCACATAGTTGGTTCCCTCAAGTTTGAGGTCTACTACTGTGTTCTTTCTCCCAGTCATATGATTTGAGCAACCACTGTCAAGGTACCAATCTTCTTTGGCAGGCATTATTAAAGAGGTGTGTGCTACTAGAGCAACATTCTTAGCCATCCACTATTGCTTTCTGTTACAGGTATCATATTCAGGTTTGGCTTGTGAATTTGATTTGGATATCCAACTAGCCTGAAACAGAATGGCTTTATGTGACCAAATCTTCCACAGTTATGACACCTCCATTTTTGGAATTTCTTCTTTGAATGCCTCCTTCTTCTGTTTCCTTGATGTTGTGACATTGGAGCTGACATCTGGTTGGTCACACAAGTTTCAGGCTTTGCTCTCCTGAACCCAGACGTGAATTCCTCTTTAGCCACAAATCCTACCCCGGACATGTTTCCTGTTATTTGTCCAGACTCCAGAATTTCTTCTAGAGTATCAGTTCCATTATTCAGCATTTTGAAGGACTTGGTCATTTGATCAAGTTTGTAGTTCAACATGCTTACTTCACTACTGAGAGATTTTATGGTTGCAAGATGTCTATTCTTCTCAGTTTCTAACTCTCTTATGATTATCTCTTGCTTCTCCACTTGTTTGCAGACTTCAACATTCTTGAAACACAACTTCTTGTATGAGGCAGCAAGTTCATCATAGGTTAGATCATCATTACTGGAATCATCATCAGATGCACAGACTCTTGTTGGAACTGTGACATGTCTTACGGTTTCTTCTTCAGACTCGGAGTCTTCGTCAGACCAAGTGACATACAGTCCTTTCTTTTGCTCCTTGTGGTAGGTAGGACATTCAGCTCTTATGTGTCCAAATCCTTCACATCCATGACACTAAACCCCTTTCCCTTGATTGGACTTCTCCTCAGCTTTGAGTATTCTGCTTGGATCATAGGTTTGGCTGATTTCATTGGAAGTGTTCTTGACATTGGGTCTGGACTTCTGATCAACCCTTTTAATAAGTCTGTTGAATTGTTTTCCAAGCATGGCTATGGCTTCTGATAGATTTTCATCACTTCCACCATTGCTTTCTCTTGAATTATCATTTGTGTTGGAGACAAAAGCTATGCTCTTGTTCTCAACATGCTCACAGATACTCAACTCAAAGGTTTGTAGATAGCCAATGAGTTCGTCCAGCTTCATGTTACTGATGTCTTGGGCTTCCTCTATGGCAGTCACCTTCATATCAAATCGCTTAGGCATTGATCTGAGGATCTTTCTTACCAATTTTTCTTCAGACATTTTTTTCTCCTAAGGCTCCTGAGTTATTTGAAATCTCAAGGACATTCATATAGAATTCATAAATGGTTTCATCCTCTTTCATCTTGAGATTTTCAAACTTAGTGGTAAGCATTTGAAGTCTCGACATCTTTACCTTGGATGTGCCTTCATGTGTTGTTTTGAGAATATTCCAAGCTTCTTTAGCTAGTTCACAGTGTTGCACAAGCCTGAATATGTTCTTGTAATTCCATTGAACAAGGCACTTAGGGCCTTGGAATTGCCCAAAGCTAGCTCTTCTTCAGTTTTGTTCCATTGAGCTTCAGGAATTATAACAGTGGTTCCATCTTCCATAACCTTCTCAGGATGTTTCCATCTGCTTTCCACAGCTCTCCAGGCCTTGCTGTCCACAGACTTTATGACTGCTACCATACGAGGTTTCCAGTAGTCATAGTTAGAGCCATCCAGGATGGGTGGTCTATTCCCAAACACTAACAGTTCCTTCTCCATAGTACCAGAATTTTACTGTCCCTAAATCTCATCCAAATGTAAACAGGCAGGGTTCCTGTTCTGATGCCAATTGAAAATTCTAGTAACTCACGCTGGATGTCTTACTGGATGTTATGACATCCACAATTACACAACACAAAACGTTAAAACAGAAACACATAAAAACAATAAATAACACACAAAATTGTTTACCCAGTTCGGTTCAAACAACCTACTCTGGGGGCTACCAAGCCAGGGAGGGAATCCAATATAAGCAGAATTAATTCGGATTTAAACTCCCCCGTTTACAACTCCTCACTTAAAACCTACCCAATGTAATTCCAATCTATTCCTAGACCTGAGTATCCCCACTCACTCCCCCTCAATCACAGTAGTGATTACAAATAAACATTACACAAATTCAGAGAGAAGACACACTTCAAAAACACACCTTGATATGCTTAAAAGCTTCAATCAAGAGACACACACTCGTGCTTAAAAGCTTAGAGTGATAATTAACAAACACAGCCTATTCCAACACAATCATCAAAGTCAATTGCTTAGAGTACAAGAGACAGCTACAAAACTATGGTTCTTCACAATTAACAATCTTTCTCTCTGCGTTCCAAATTAGGATTGCAAATTTTTTATATGCAACTCTTTGGCCTTGAGCTTTTTTAGAAACAAATTAGGGTTAACTAAGTCAACCTAATTTACACGCCATCTGGTTGTTACAGAATATACTATCAGCAAAATCTTCTGGACGAAATATTCAGCACATAATAAAAGGTTTCCTAAATTGTAGATTGAGAGAAATTCGATAACACAATTAATAAAATATAACAGCTCCTGCTGTCACATAAGGATGTCATGACATCGGTCATGACATTCACTACAGAACCTGTATTAGCTTAAGACATATGTAACTTGCATAACACAATATCAAACATGTCATGACATCAGTCAAGACATTACACACTCAGGTATGTTTTACCACAAATGCAACCAACATGAAAAACATCTACAAATAATGATGATGATGGTGACCATGCTATGCACAAAATGGTGTGGGATCTCAGGGTCAAAAATTGGGGTACAACAGATATCAATGTATACAAACAAACTTAAGTATAAGGGTTATGGAATGAGAGAGAACATACCTCAATACAAATCATATTATGTATGTATGAGTATGGTGTATAAGATCAAATGGATGAATATATATGGAAAAATAACTCATATATGTATGGTTAATCAACAATACACACACACACACACACACACACACACACACACACACACACACACACACACACATATATATATATATATATATATATATATATATATATATATATATATATATATATATATATAAACAAAGGTATATGATACAAGTATAGGGATTAATCATGTATTTACACAAGCAAATAGACAAGGTATGATCAATCAAATAAATGATGGACAAAACTTCAATGTGTATCAAGTATAAATATGGTAAAAGACAAACATTTTGGTTCTTATATACATCTAATCACACAAGTTCTAAAGTTCACAAGTATGGTTAATTTTATCAAATTATAGCCATGGATATCAAAGTAATGACCATGACAATGACGAACAAGTTGATATTAACAAGGTGTTGCATCAAAATCAAGGAGAAAAAAAATCATGGATCACAATTAGGGTTTGTAGTATACAAACAAAATCTATTCATTTGGAAACAAAATAAACCCTAGGTGAAAAACTAATAGGGATCATGATATCATCATTAAAATAGGCTAATCTCAACCCTAGTGGAATCGCACAAGCTGACTTAATTCATTTGGTGAAGAAATCATTATAAATATTTGAGAAAAGACTTTTTAAAAGGTATAAAAAGTACTATTTTTGATTTAATTAAAAAGTGATCAAATAACAATATTTTTTTTGGATATATATATATATATATATATATATATATATATATATATATATATATATATATATATATATAAATGAGAAGTGCGCAAAAAATCAAGTCAAAATGATTAAATTTGCTAGGTTAAATAAATAATCTAAGTTGTAAAATAAAATGAAAGAAACTAGTGATAAAAAGTTGTTTTGTGGCCAAAGGATCTTGAACCCATGCCCAATGCTTCACAAGTTAAAAGAACTACCACCGGGTCATGTGCCGGTGGTGATAACCAAGTGCAAACAGTCAATAAAATATGTAAAACAAGGTTTGAATGCCAAAAAAGAAAATAATCAAAAGGTCTGGGACGAGGGGGATTCAAAACTCAGGTACAAGGCTCAAAGGTGACAATAAGGCACACGCTCTACCATTGAGGTGACGATACATCCGTTTATTAAAACATGAAACGCTAAATATATTTTATATCAAGCCTGGAAGTTCAAATGATGAACTTCATCTTCAACCTTGGACTCTCAATTTTCAGAAAATGTAACTTGCTTATTTCTCAACTAATTCAAATAATGTAAACATGAAATTTGCTTAGTTTTTCATCACGATTTCAAACATGTATCATTCACAAATTTATTCAAACTATATCTCAAGAATTTCTCAAAAAACTACATGAACCCTAAAATTTCAAAATAAAATTAAATGACGTTTATCAACAATAAATAATGACCAGTTGAGGGTTAATGATACTCACATCATAACAAACAAGATAGAATCGAGTTTTTCCCGAAATGATGCTTAAAGGAATGAATTCGAAATTCCAAAAACCTTACCAATTGGAGAAGGTTAAATGCCTTTTTAGTCACTTCCAGAAGTGAAATGATGATCTGAAATGCTTCATGGGGCCTTCCCGAAGCTAATTGAATGATTGGTATGCTTCGAGAGTGCCTAAATTGCTCTGCTCAAATCAAGTTGCAAATGCTTGAAGTTGAAAATGGAGAATGAGATTAGAGCTGTTATAGATGCCAAATGAAGCTTTGAACAACTTCTTCTATGTGGTGTATGGAAGGTGTTTGGAGTCTAATATTGCACAAAACTTGTTTAGAATTCAAAATTCTCAAGTTTATGCAAGGGGAGTAAAAATGGAACTTTGAGTGAGGGAGTGATTTAGATATTTCTGGTGTGTTTGATTTTAGAGGCAAGGCATCCTATTTATAGGCAATATTTGTGAGTTGTGAGAGAAAATATCAGATCAATTGGATGTCTCTAACTCTATTTGACTTTGTTTGCTTCATGGTGAAGTAAACTTGAAGGTTATGGTTCCAATGGCTTTAGCATGCTTTGTACAAGACAATAGGGAGGCACTTCTGAGTTCTAGGAGGTTGCTTATTGGTTTTTTGAAGCTTTGAGATCAGAAGCAACAAGGTATGGGCTCAAGATTAAAGTTGTTGTGATTAAAACTTGTTTACTAGAATGGAAGTGCCAATTTCATCTCTTCGAAACTCCTAGATCACACATGCTACGAATGAGTTCTTGTACTTTTTGGAAAGCCTGAAACATCCTCTACAACATTCATGTTTGGTGTTTCTCTGAATTCACAAGGGATCATTGTTGAAAATGGCCTAAAATTCAAGCTCTTTTTAGGATCAAAACTGCCTTGTAAATTTCACTAAGTGTTTTCAATTGAGACATCAATTTCATGGCTTCATAACTCAAAATCCTTACACCTTTTGGGAAATCATTCTCAAGGACAAAGTTGTTGTATGAATATTTCTATTTAATTTGATCTTTGGAGCGTGAAAAATAGTGACTTGGTGAAGAAGTTACAAGCTTCCAAAGTTAAGTACTTGAATATGTTAAATCTTTATAACTTAGAAAAATCTTCAAAACCCTAATCTTGACTTTTGGAACTTTTGATTGATTTTCTTGATTAAACTTGATCAAATAACTTCAATAATCATAATTTCATGATCCTTAACCTTAGAAGTCCATAGTTGAGAAAAATTCCAAAAGTCAAAGGTAAATCCTACAAAATTGACTTTTTCCAATTGAATTGCAATCTCTCTAACACAAATTGAATCAAGCTCTTCTAGCCAAATGAATGATATGAGTGGTCTATAAAGAATTACTTGTGATCCTTGAATCATGTTTTGAGCCATAAGACCATGCTTTTTACCAAAAGTCAACTCGCTCAAAGAATTAGGTCAATAACCTAATTGGTGTACCAGATGAATTTAAAAGTTATTGATCTTGATTTGAGGCATTCTTGAGCTTGGATATTGATGATGGTATTCACTTGTGCATATGAGAAGCTTGAGTCCCTTTGAGAATCTCAAAGCCCTAATTGCCCAAACTTTCTTGATTAATCACCTATCTTGTGAAACAAGCAACAAACAAACACGATTTTTTGTATATTTGGGGTTAGCAAAAGATGCATGAATGATTTTATATGAAATGAGTGATGATAATGATGATCACACTCTTTTAGATTCACTGCAAATGAAGTGGGATCTTACGGTCAAAAATTGGGGTGTGACACTTACATCTGTCCATTTTTGTGTTGTACGCAAACGCATTGAAAAGTAATGGCGTCGATCCAGAAGCCATTCGACTACGTCTCTACCCATTTCCTTGATGGACAGAGCCATAGTTTGGCTGCTGTCCCTGCCATCAAATTCCAGTACGACGTAGAATTAATTGAAAAAGGCATTATTAGCATGCTACTTCCCACCGAGTAAAACAATTATGCTAAGGAGCCAAATAAATTTTTATAGACAGAAAGATGACGAGTATTTTTTTGAAGCTTGGGAGAGGTATAAGATATGATGAGGCTCTACCCACATCATGGTCTAGAGTAGTGGTTGATTATCCATACCTTTTTTAATGGTCTTCTGTAAAATACTAGACTGACCAAAGACATCGCAGTTGGCGATGCACTAATGGACAAACCCTTTTAGGAAGCCTATCAACTTATAGGGAATATGACTCAAAACCACTATCAGTGAGGAAGCGAGCGTGCTTCTGTTGAGAAGTCCCAACTAAAGGGCGGCATGTACGAAGTAAATGGCATTGGCCATGTCAAGGCTAAAGTAGATGCTTTCACTTAAAATATTAATAATCTTATCCTTACCCCCATAGCTACGGTAGCTGACGTGACTCCAAGCTGTGAGATATGTGGAGTCCCTGGACACATCATTACTGAGTGTCAACTGTTGACTAGAACCTCACCTAACTAGGTAAACTATGCACAAGGAAATCCATATTCCAACACTTATAACCATGGCTGGAGAAATCATCAGAATTTCTCCTATAAGAATAACAATGATTTGTTTCCTAGTCCACCGCCTAACACACCTCCAGGTTTTCAAAAAGGAACCCCTTATGCACCTCCTGCACCTAAAAAGTCCAACCTAAAGTTGATGATAATTTTTTTTGTCATGTCCCAAACTCAACAAAACAAAGAGTTTATGAACAAAAATGTTCATACGAATGAGCTGGTAAAATAATTGTTGAATAAGGTAGATGTGATGGCCACACACAACAAGATATTTGAGACATAGATCTCGCAGGTAGCCCAACAACAAGCAGCTACTACTACCTCAGCTAGTGTTTTTCCTTGCTAGCTACAACCTAACCCAAAGGGCCATGCTAATGTCATCACACTACAAAGCGAGACGGAATTAGACGACCTTGTTGATCATAAAGTTATAGATCAGACAGTGATTCGGAGAGTAGAGAAGGAACTAGATACAGTTGTTAACAATAGTCTTGTAAGATAACCATAAGTTGATAATGGGAGGGAAACCAAAGTCAAGGAAATGGTTTAGAAGGAACAGCCATATGTACCTCCTCCTCCATATAAGCCACCCATTTCATATCCTCAGAGACTTGCTAAGTTCAAGATAGAAGGTTACTTTAAGAATTTTGTGGAGCTCCTGAAGAAGCTCCACATCATTATTCCCTTTTCAGAGGCCATTACACAAATTCCCTCCTATTCCCAGTTCCTTAAAGAGATCTTATACATTAAGAGGAAGCTTGACAATGACAGTACTGTAGCACTCACTAAAGAGTGCAGTGCCATCATACATAACAAAATTCCACCAAAACTAAAAAACCCACAAAGCTTTTTCTGTTCTCTGTGTGATTGGAAAATTTGTCATCAACAAAGAACTTTTTGATTTAGGAGATAGTGTAATATTGATGCTTCTCTCGATATATGAGAAGCTAAATCTTGGTAGTTTAAATTCCACTAAAATGTCCCTCCAGGTGGCTGACCGCTCAGTCAAGTATCCCATAGGTATCTTGGGAGATGTTCTAGTTAGGATCAGCCAGCTGTACATCCCTATAGACTTCATAGTGAAGGACATAAAAGAAGACTCAAATATCCCAATTTTTTAGGAAGACCCTTTTTAGCTACCGCAGGTGCGATAATTGATGTAAAATGAGGGAACCTTAATTTCAAGGTTGGTGAGGAGAAAATTGTGTTTATTCTTTCCCAGTTTATGAAAGTTTTCGTTATTGATGATACATGTATTTCATAGACATTATTGATTAACTCCTAAAAGAGTTAACGTTGGAAGCACTACAAACTCCAGAATTGGTTGAACTTCTGGCTGCATCCATGCTAGGGAAGGTGAGTCTAAGTATTATCACCCATATGTAGATGATAGTTTAAGAGTGTCATGCGCTTACTCCTGACCCCATTGTTGCACCCCAATTTTTGAACAATGAGATTCCACCATATTCCTAGTAATAGGATCATCATTATTATCATTATCATCATGCATATATTATTTGTTAACCCAAAAGTACAAAAATTTGTTGTTTGTTGCTTGTGTCTCAAGACAGGAGACTGATCAGGGAGAGACTGGGCAAATTAGGGTTTTGAGGCCCACAAAGGAATCCAACACTCTCAAATGATTCAAAGGCATCCAAATCAACATTAAAATCCATTCACATCATTCATTTGAATAGGAGACCTTGATTCATATGAAAATCACAAAGCTGCAGTTCATTTGGAAAAAGTCAACTATGTGGGTCAACCATTGACTTTTGAGAAAAATGGTCAAGTATGAAATTTTAAGGATTCAAATCATCATCATATGATTATTAAAGACATTTGACCAAAGAAAAATCAAGAAAATTCATCAAGAATCAAAAAGTCAACAAAAAACAAAATTAGGGTTTTAAGTGGATTTTAACCTAATTTTGGGAACTCCAAATTTTGCCTACAAACTCAAAAATCTCCAAACAGGAATGTTGTAGATCTTGATCAAACAAACAACTCATCACAGTGAACATTTCTCCAAAAAATGTTTATTTTGAGAGATTTGGAATTAAGAAGGTTTATGTTCAAAAAACTTAGAAAATTTCTAAGTGTTTTCACCTAGTTTTTTCTCAACTTCAAGGCCTTCTTTCTCCATGATCCCAAAGGAGTTTGAGGAAACTTTTAACAAGTGAATTGAAGTATGTAGCAAGGGCTTTCCAAAGAGACCACTAGAATGAAAATCCATTGCTTTATCAAAGAGTTGTGATTTTGTGAACAAGGCACCATGACACTTGAATTTAAGCCATTTTGATGAAGAACATGAAGAACAAGTGTGAGATTTTGTCCAAATCTGAAAGAATCTTCCAAGTACAAGCACTCTAACTTGTTCAAAGCACCAAACTCAGAAGATTACACATTCTTTTGAACTATGGTCCATGTATTTTATGCATTATCCAAATTTCATGCCATTTATGTACAAAAGTCACCACTTCCATTCTAGAAAAGCATTACTTTTACAAAGTCCACTCTCCTTGAGCCTCTCCCATGTCTCCTCTGCAGCAAAAGCTTTCCTAACATCACAAGCAACCTCTCTAAGATCAGATCAAAGCTTCCCATGCATGCTTAAAGCTATGTACTTTGTTGTGGAAAACCAAAATTCTCATTTCTTCACAAACAAGCAAAAGAGTACAACTATCACATGTGAACTTAAAACTCTGAGATTTTTCCCTCCACAAACCCTAATTTGTGCCTATAAATAGAGGCCCTTGCTTCTTTCATCAAATACACAAAAATTTCTCCAAGTCACCCTTGATTCCAAACTTCTTATTTTGTGTCATTTCCATTTTCATAGCCATTTTGAGTTAGAAAGTTTCTGGAAGTAAACCAACCCTTCCAACAACTTTCATACATCATTTGGAAGCTTTTGATCACCTCCAAACACTTCCCAAACACCTCTAACCAAAAATCACATTTCAACCTCCATTAAAGGTCTTTTTAAGGTCTTAACCTACCAAAATCCAAACCAAACACTTACCAACCAAATTAACCTTTCCAATAGCTTCTATTAATCATATAGAAGCTATCCACAACCCTCAAACACTCACCAAAAGCCTTGAGCCAGAAATCACTTCTTAAAACTCCATTAAAGCACTTCCTTGTACCAAACTTGTCAAAATTAATTTGGCTCGTGCGTTTTCAGACCTTTTGTGTTAGATACCTTCTAAACATCATTTAGAAGCTATCCAAACACCTTTTTTGAATCTGTAACACCTAGAACTATAAGTTCCAGCCATAACTTTTTCTTTGTGTCGGTGAAATCGAATTTGAGCTTGCAGGGGTTCTCAAAGAGTTCTAAGTGCCTTGAAAGCATCCTTAGACATCAATGAAGGTTTCCAGATCCTCGAAGCATCTTTGTAACACCTCTAACACAGATCACGATCTCCATTTTCAGAGGTATCAAACTCAAACTTTGGCATATCTGTTTAAGCATCATTTTGATCATTTCTTGTTACCATTCTATTTAAAATCATGTAGGGAACGAAAGCCCTAAAGTTTTGGGGCTCAATTGTGTGTGTCCAAAATTTAATTTAAAAAATGATTTTTAGGGTTCTTCACGTTTTTTCCAGAAATTCATATTCATCTCTGATTTTTAATGTTAGTTAATTATGTGGTTAGATTCGTGATTAAATGCTGATCATTTTAGAGTCTTAATTTGTCAATTTTGATTAAGTTTTGAGAAAGTTTGAATTTGTGCAAATTGTTGTTGTTCTTGGCGCGAGGAAGAAGATGAAGTCTGAAATTTTTTTCATTCATGACCAATTTTTTTTATATTTATTGCAAGGTGTTTCAATAACGAATACATCGTTATAGCTCAACTGGTCACAATGCTTGTACTTAGCGCGTCCCATAGGTCTGGGGTTCGAATCCCCCTCGCCCCAGACCTCTCTGCTATTTTTTATTTTTAGGTTCTATAACTTGTTATGTGTTAAAATCAACTAGGATCTGTTTCTGGTCACCACGCGTGCGTAGCTCAGTTGGCCATGGTTTTATGCATTGAGTGAGAGGGCGTGAGTTCAAGCCCTTGTGGCCACACCCCATGTTTTTTTAGCACTTATTTCTTTAGTTTTTTTACAAACTTCTAAAATCCATGAAAAATTGTAAAATTAATGTTTTTGATCCCTTCTTTTTTGTGTGATTTATTTATTTTGTGTATTTTCATACCATGTTAAAAAATACCAAAAATATTTAATATTTTATCATTTAAAAATTTATTCAAAAACATGTCTTTTATGTTATAAAATCAACTAAAAATCTCTTTGTTTTGATTATTTCTTTGAATGAACTTTGTATATTTATATATATATATATATATATATATATATATATATATATATATATATATATATATATATATATATATATATGTGTGTGTGTGTTTAGGGTTAGGATTAAATGTTTTTAACTCCTTCATGTACCCTTAGACCATTTCTCTTAAATAAATTGGTATTTAACAATTAAAATCAATTGGGTTTAGGTGTTTACTTTAAACCCTAATTCAAACAATTTTAGGTCTAAAACCCTAATCCAAAAACACGTTGATCCTTGTTTATCCATGATTAATTATGCTTATTACCTTGTACATACTTGTTGATTTTAATCCTTTCCTTGTACTTAATTGTTTACCTTAACCATTATCTTGTTAATTTCTTACCATTTATTATGTATATATGTTGTTTATCTAACCCCATGTTTAATCATCATATCAATCATTCATCATTCATACATGAACTTTAAACCAAGGGTTTAGATACATCCATCTCTTATTTATTGACTAAAATTGTCAAGGTACTCAAACTCCCTTTCCAATATCTTTTATCTTGTGTATAAAGTATTGGTAAAGCTTTTTAGCTTGTCTTTTAAATAGTTTAGTATTGTTAAAGCTTGACCAAACTCTTTTGTTTTGAAACCTTGGTACTAAGAATAGAATTATTCCCGGTGAAACTATTCTTAGTCGATTGACCTTGTATTTTAAAGTTTGGTATTTTTTTTTTGAAACCTTGGTATTAAGAGTAGAATTATTCCCGGTGAAACTATTCTTAATCCATTGACCTTGTATTTTAAAGCTTGGTCCCTTTTTATGTGTGTTTTAAAAATTGTTAAGTATTTTAAAGCTTAACCTTTTAAAACTTTTTAGGTATTTTAAAGCCTAATCCTTTTTCAAAATATTTTGTAAAGTATTGTTAAAGAGGTTCCCATGGAGTACCATGGATATGAGGGGTGCTTAAAACCTCCCCCTTGTATAACAAACCCCCTTACCCAAATCTCTGATAAGTTTATTAGTTTTTATTTTAAAAACTTCTGTGGGTTTTATTCACTCTTTCTCCCATTCCTTTTGGAAACAATAAAGCGCGGTGGCGACTCTATTTAAAACAAATGAGCTAAGTTTTTCCGATGACTTTAGTCTCACCAATTTCACCGCTACACCCATGCCTAGCCCTAAGCAACCTTTAGTACAGCTTAAGGTGCTACAAAAAAATCTGAGATATGAGTTTCTAGATGAGTAACTTGATCGTCTGGTTATAGTTAATGTCGACCTTGATAGGGATAAGAGTGAGAGACTCCTAGTTGTTCTAAGAAAGTATCCTGAAGCTTTAGGCTACAACATCTCTAATATAAAAGGAATTATCCACTTTGTGTGTATGCACATAATTATGCTAGAAAAGGACTCAAAATCCTCAAGAGAGCATTAGAGGAGGATTAATCCTGTTATGAGTGAGGTAGTTAGGAATGAGGTGTTGAAACTGCTTGATGCTAGGATTATTTATCCAATATCAGATAGCCAATGGGTCATTCCAATACATGTTGTACCAAAGAAGGGAGGAGTAATTACAGTGCAGAATGAAAAAGGGGGAATAAGTAGCTAAGCGCATAGAAAGAGGATGGCGAATGTGTAATGATTACACGAAATTAAACAAAGCAACCAGAAAAGAACATTTCCCTCTTCTTTTCATAGACCATATACTTGAGCGCCTGTCCTGGCACTTGCATTTTTGTTACTTAGACGGATATTCAGGATTCTTCCAAATCCCAATCCACCCCAATGATCTGGAAAATATCACATTCACATGCCCCTATGGCTCATTCGTACACCGTCATATGTCCTTCGGGTTATGTAATGCACCTGAAACTTTCCAAAGATGCATGATGGAAATCTTTGCAGACTTCTTAGATGACATCTTGGAAGTTTTCATGGACGACTTCTCCGTATGTGGATCAAGTTTTGAAGGACGCCTTGCTAATTTAGAAAAGGTGTTAGAAATGTGCGTGCAAGTCAACTTATTATTTAATTGAGAAAAGTGTCACTTCATGGTAAATGACGACATAATCTTGGGGTATATAGTGTTTGAAAAGGGAGTCCAAGTTGACAAAGCTAAGATCAAGGATATTGAGAACCTCCAACCACCTAAGATTGTCAGAGAAGTCCTGAGTTTCCTAGGACACACTAGTTTTTACCGGCGTTTTATTGAGGACTTCTCTAAGATCACAAAACCCTTGATTGGTCTCTTGATGAAAGATGTTGAGTTTGTATTTGTTGAAAAATGTCTTGAATCCTTCCAGCTTCTAAAACGTGCACTGATCTGTGCACCTATTATGAAACCTTTTGATTAGAGTCGAGCGTTCGAGATCATGTGCGACACGAGTGATTACGGAGTAGGCGTTGTTTTAGGACAACGAATAGATAAAAAATTGCATGTCATCTATTATGCTTGTAGGAACCTAGATGGAGCTCAAACAAACTATGCCACAACTAAGAAAGAGCTCCTAGATGTTTCTCATCATGTCAAGACCGTGCAGCTATAAGGTATCTACTAAGCTAAAAGGATGCAAAGTCGATGTTAGTTCGGCAAATCCTGATGTTGCAAGAGTTTAACTTTGAGATCCGAGACAAAAAGGGTCAAAAAACATGTTTGCAGACCACCTGTCAAGGTTCGACAACGTTAAGCCTTAGCATGTGCCCATTAACGATGATTTTCCCTATGATTGACTGATTACGTTCATTATATCCGAAGTACCTCGTTATTCTCACCTCACTGATTATCTTTAGGAGGTTAGTTCCGGTATTAGAAAGGATCTTGAGGAGGCAAAAACTATATCCTAATCAATAGTTTCGTGGTATACTGACTTTGTCAACTACTTCTTCGTTGGTGTCCTGCCTCCTAGCCTAACTTACCAGTAGAAAAAGAAGTTCTTTCATGATTTTAAGTAGTACTATTGGGACAACCCTCTCTTGTTTAAAAGAGGTGTCGACGGTATTTTCTGTTGATGCATTATTGACAATGAGATTGAAAGTGTCATCACCTATTGCCTCTCCTCACCCTACGTAGGACATATGAGTATGGAAAAGACTGGGGGAAAGATCCTTTAAGCTGGACTGTATTGGCCTACCATATTTAAGGATGTCCATACCTTCGCCATTGAATGTGACCGGTGTCAGCGCACTGAAAACATTTCGAGGCGCGATGAAATTCCACAAAAGCCTATCCTAGAAGTTGAGGTCTTTGATGTCTGGGGAATTGATTTCATGAGACCTTTCCTGTCTTCGATGGGAAACAAATACATCCTTCTTATCATAGATTACATTTCTAAATGGATTCAGGCCATAGCCTATTCTACTAACGATGCAAAGGTAGTCACTAAGATATTTAAGAACATTACTTTCCCTAAATTCGGCACCCCTAGACTAGTTATCAGTGATAGTGGTTTCCACTTCATATCAAGATGTTTTGAAAATCTTCTGTTAAAATATGGAGTGAGACACAAAGTAGCTACCCTGTATCATCCTCAGACCAGTGGAATGGGAAAGACCGACATTAGATTTCTAGAGTTTCATTTAAAGATTATTCAATACCTTATTTGGAGTTTTTTCTTTTAAATTACGTGTTCACTGGATTTCAGGTTTCTATATTTAATGTTTTTCTACTTTATTTGTATTACTTGCATGTTTGTCTACTTTATTTGTATTACTGGCATGTTTTTTTTACTTTATTTGTATTACTTGCATGTGCCTTATTATTATTATTATTATTATTATTATTATTATTATTATTACTTTTATTATTATTATTATTATTATTATTATTATTATATTAAGCATGTATTGTATGCAATTTAATGACAATAGCTTTTTTCGTAATTACTATGTCGCCTAAATTCTTAGAGTCCTCACAAGCTCCATCCGTAATTACTATGTATTGTATGCAATTTAATCAATTTGCTGGCTGTGGTGGAGTGCTGCGAGATTATCATGGTAATTGGAAAGGTGGCTATTCGAAGTATGTTGGCAAGTGCAGTCCCTTAATGGCTGAGTTTTGGGGAGTTTTAGAAGGGCTAAAGCTATCCAAAACGCTAGGTTTCAACAAATTGGAAATCAATGTTGATTCTTTGATAGTCGTTAAAGCTATTGAAGACGGGAAGGTGGAAGCGATTGAGTGTGTTGCTATTCTTAGAAGAATTATGGATATGTTGTCCACATTTCAAGTAGCAATTATCTCTCATGCCTATAGGAGCTCAAACTCGTGTGCAGATTGTTTAGCAAAGCAAGGACGCATGGAGCGAAATTGTGTGATTTATAGTGAACTTCCTCAATTTTTGAAGAGTTTTATAGAGTTAGATGCTAAGGGGATTGTTTTCCCTCCTTTTGAGTGTGTGTAGTTGTCTTTCTTTTTTTTGGGCTTAGGCCCTCCTTATCATCAAAAAAAATAAATAAATTCTTAGAGTCCAGAATGTGAGGATCGTCTTACCGACAATGCTCGCAATTATGTTTTTAAAATTATGATTAACTTAGAATTATTTTAAGGACGAACTTTTTAATTTGTTTTTAATGCTTACTGCAAATATGTAACTTAGAAGTACCATTCTGATTTTAAAAAAAAAATCGGTATCCGACTTAGATAAAATCAAATTTTGATTATAAGCACTGAGGAATAATCTCTTGATTAATTTTTAAAAATAATTATTTTCAAAAAGGGAATTTAAGAACATAAACGGACACATAAAAGCGAACATTTATGCGATTAAAATATGGTATTAGACGATGCGAAATCATGTAATACTTTTAAACTTTTTTTCACCTTAAAATAAATTTTCTAATAACTTAAAGTAATAATTTTCAAAAACAGAGTTTTGCACTTTAACAATGTTGGACACGTGAAAGCGCCAATATATTTTTTAGGCTGAAACCCTGTTCTGACTACGCGAAAGAGAGGGGTTCTTTTGAATTAATTCTTTTTCTTATGAAAAAATATTATCCCAATTTAATTATGAAATAATATTGTGAGTGCAACTTTCACCTTAGATGTTTTGTATGATGTCAAAACTAGGAAAACTTAGCATTTTTGTATACTGGATGGTATCTCTGAGTTTATGTGGCAACCATGCATTAGAGGTCTTTGGAATAATTAGAAACCACTTTGAAATTGGCCAAAAACATGAAAATTCAGTTTCTGCACATTCTGTCTATGTGCTAGCACATACTATAACTTTGCAGTTTTAGGTCGGCACATACGACTTTTAGTATGGCAAATGTACTGCATTTTTAAAGCCTGTAGCTTTTGTTTTTCCATGTACTAGAACATCGAGTCCATGTGCCGCCACATCCAGACCATGTGCTGGCACATGCTGCTTATGTGCTAGCACATGATGTAAATTTGCAATTTAAGGACGACGCATATTCTTTTGAGGTCGGCACATGTGAATCAATAATAAATCATGTAGCTACTGACTTGCATAGGTCGGCACATGCATCTTCATAGGCCAACACATGATGTTAAAAACAGGTAAATATGCCAGTACATCTGTGTTTCAGGCCGACACTTACTATTACTTTTGTCAATTTTCAAACCTTCTTGGCTCCAAAAATTATCTCTTTTTGTCACCCTTTCACACAACTATAAATACATCATTCATGCATCATTAAAACTTGATAAAACCAAAAAAATATTTTCTTGATCACTCTTCATCTTTAACCTTGACCCTATGCATACACACTAACATATCACACATAATCATTTTTTGTTAGGGTTCCATTTAGATTTGGTTGATAAGACTCGTATTAGGTTTATGGTAATCTAACTATTGAGGTTGAGAATCAAGAAGGCTTCATCCAAAAAAACCGTGCGTTTGTCCTCCAAGATCGTTGGTAGATTAGAGAGTTTTCGTGCAAGACGGTCCAAAAAGGAATCGGAGCCTAGTGAAAGCTTTGGAGATAAATCACACAAAGAAATAGCATTCAACCTTGACCCTATGCATACACACTAACATATCACACATAATCATCTTTTGTTGGGGTGCCATCTAGACTTGGTTGATAAGACTCGTATTAGGTTTATGGGAATCTAACTATTGAGGTTGAGAATCAAGAAGGCTTCATCCAGAAAAACTGCGGGGTTGTCCTCCAAGATCTTTGGTAGATTAGAGAGTTTTCGTGCAAAACGGTCCAAAAAGGAATGGGAGCCTAGTGAAAGCTTTGGAGATAAATCACACAAAGGAATAGCAAGAGAACGACGTATTGAATTGGGAGTCTTGTGTTGCAATAGGTACAATTGATCGTGCGTGAAGAATTTGGAAATAAAGAACTCAAAGGAGTAGCAATAGTCGAATAATCGTTTGGTAGCTATTATTTCTTAGTCTAGTTGAAGATCAAAACAAGAGAAGGGGTTGAATCAACATCAAACAGTTAGGATTTATAATGGTTGCTCTTGGAACACTTTTCTTGGAGTTACTTTTTGCAAAGTAAGAAATCATTTCTCAATTTCATTTGAAATTGAGGGCAGATGTACCCACACGCGAGGACGACGTGGGGAACTGCCTTACCAAATCCTTGTATCGCTCTCTATCTCTTTCTCTCTTACTCTCATTTAATTTCTATATGCAATTTGTTGAATGTGTTGTTTGATCGATCAATTTGTATATATATTCTCCTTGATTATTAAAGTTGAAAAATGCTTTGTTGATTATAGTACAATCACATTGATTGTAAGTGCTTTTGTATATTAATAAAGCTTAAAGGAAGAATCTAAAAAATGATCACACATCATGTGTTCAATAAAATGCTAGTTTTTGTTCGAAAAAGTGATCACACACATTGGAAATAGGTAACCATTGTGATTTGTGGTAAACGGTTAATTGAGATAGACTTGTGTTGATTGTTCTTATAATTGTTTCAAGTCCATACGACTTAGTGCATATCCGAGTTCCAATAACATAGGTTCGTATAGACTAATATTTTGGTATAGGCGCAAACCTTCTACTTACGTGTTTTTCAAACAATCTTAATTTTCTCTTAAACAATTTTTCAAAATGCCATTATGACTTGGGGTATCTATTCAACACCCCCCCCTCTAGATACGTTGTCGTAGTCTAACAAACATGACTTTGTGAGTGTTGTTGGTTGACGAGAGTCACATTCCGGTCTCCTGTTTATATTAATTCATAAAATTAGCTAATTTTAGTTTTTTTTACATCCAAAACTATTGCTCATAGCCTTAGATTTACATAGTAACGATATGTAATGATATGTTTGATAATTGATCCATGTGAGTTCAATATTTTTTATACTTCTACAATATTTTTGTGCATTTGTGGAGCTGTAAATATGTTCCATCTCTATTTAAACTAAAATAAATCTGAAAGATATTACACTCAAGCCGTCTCAAAAGTAAAATATTGCACCCAAACTTTACAACCAAATTTCTTTGACACTGCCTTACAATAAAATTAAAATAGTATTTTTTTTTAGTTTCAAGTAATGGAATGCCACCAACAATAGTAAGTTTCAACAGCCACAAAAGCAAACAACCACTGACTAAAATAGTGTGATGAGAGCAATTGGTCTATAAATAAACATGATTTTAGTTTCATGAAAAACCAAAAATCTTTTTAGATTTTTTTCAAGATTCATGAACATAAGATCAATTTCATCATTAACAACATACTATGACAAAAGAGTAAAAATGAGGAGCTGTAGGTATCAGAAATTAGAGCATAAAACTATACAAAACCAGGAAGTAACTCTAAGCTACAAACTATTAAACCTAAAAAAATATTCATAAGCATTTATTCCACTAAAATAAATTCAAGAATGCCTAAGACCTAATATAAAAAGGCATACACTAGAGTCAAGTGTGACGTATGAGTAGCACAAAATGAGAGCATGTTGTAGCAACAAACTTCACAACACCATCCCTCATACACGAGAAATGACCCAACAACCACTTAGAGAACGAGCTAAAGAAAAAGAAAGCCATACTAAGGAGTCACTTCTAAGAAGAAGAGATACCACGGATCCACGGACAAAGATTTATGAGGAGCTATGTGATTTTATGCAATAAAAAGAACACAATTATTTTAGAATGTATATTTTCTTAACCATAGAATCTTAAAATTATTCTTCTCAAATCTTGTTCTTGCTACACTACTGGTTTTAATTAATATATTCAAGCTTTTAGGCTTGTTTTTTTGCCTAATATTTATATTTACTTTCTCTACAATTTTCACTTTATTTCTATTTGGTACATGTATATATTTATTGGAAAATATTTAGATAGACAAGAACGTAAAATTTGGTTTTACACAACCAATCTCAATTTATTATTAATTAAAAAATAAAAATAAATTTTTCTCTGTCCTTTAATATCACAACCATCCCATGAATTCAATTAAAACAGAAATTAAATTTTAAATAAATTTCAAATTTTCTCTATCCTTATTATTTGTTCCTAAGAATATGAATTTATTTTCGTTTCCATGCAAGTATTTATATATATATATATATATATATATATATATATATATATATATATATATATATATATATATGTGTGTGTGTGTTTTTATTTTAAATAATGATAAAGACAAAGTTGTTAAATTTGATCCTCAAAGTAATTTTTCATGGGTTCTCATCGTGAGTAAGAATTATAGAGATTTTAACAATAGAAAATTTGCTGTTGAGTCCGTTCATGTTGCTTTTGATGAGACAAAACCCTGAAATTTAGGAAAATGTATTCTTTTTGGTTTTAATGTTTTAGGTGTAATAACGAAAGAATTTGTCAAAGACGATATTCCAAAACAATATCCTCGGAAGAAGAAGGACATAAAGGATGATAATTAGGATAGCAAACAAGAGGAGTAAAAACAAGACACCTCAACCCAGCTGCCCCAAGAATGGATTGTTGCAAAGAACCGCTCATTAGATCACATACTTGGAGATATCAAAAAGGAAATAAGTATTAGGTCTTAGGTTAACTATTTTTGTAAGTATTCTACTTTCATTTCTAAAATTGAACCTAAGGTGATATTTGATGTTTTACTTGATGAGGATTGGCTTCTTATTATGCAAGAAGAGCTCGTCCAATTTAAATGTAACAATGTTTGGGATCTTGTCCCGTGTCCTACAAACAAAATCGACATAGGAATTGGATGGGTGTTTAGGAACAAGATGGATGAAAATGGAATAATTGCTAGAAATAAAACTAGAGTAGTGACAAAAGGATATAGTCAAGAAGCTAAAGGGATTGACTATGAGGAGACAAATGTTCTTGTAGCTCTTCTTGAGGTGACTCGACTCCTTTTTAAATTTGCATGCTGCATGAATTTCTAGTTGTATCATATGGATGTTAAATCTTCTTTCTTTAACATTTTTATAAACTAAGAAGTCCACGTCTCTCAAACGTTTGGGCTTGAGGACCATTAAAATCCTAATTTTGTAGTTTTTAAACTAAAAAATGCAATATATGATCTCTAATAGGCTCCTAGAGCTTGGTATGAGCGCCTAAATTTTTTTATTAAGACAGGATTTAATCATGGTAATATGGATACTACTTTGTTTATAAAGAGTAAATTAACACATATCTTATTATTTAAGATATACGTAGATTATATTATTTTTGACCCACTGATAAATCTCTATGCAAAGAGTTTGCTAGTATCATGTAGGAAGAGTTTGAAATTTTGTTTATGGAAGAACTTAATTACTTAGCATTACAGATAAAAAAATAGAAATTGGCACGTTCATCAGCTGGAAAAGTTTTTCTTTGAGCTCCTAAAGTAATATGATATGAAGAACTCAAAGAGCATTTCTACCCCCATGGCTTCAAAATTTCTAATTGATAAAGATTTCAAAGGTACGGAGAGTGATATCACAAGATATATAGGTATTTAAGAATTGGATCGAACTCTAGTGGGTCGAAGAGGAGCTTCCTATTTCGACAGAGAATGTGTTGTAGACCTACATACTGTAGTCGAAATATGTTCTAGTATGTGGATATCGAAATGCTATGATAGTTAGTATTTTGAATTAGGCGTGTTTGTAATGTCCAATTGTTTAAGTTAACTTGTACCCTAAGTTGGATTGTAATGGGTATTTGTGAAAAAGCCCATTAGTTAGTATGTTAGGTTTATAATAAATAGCATACTAGTCTCTCATCATTGCATACTGCAAATCCTAATTTATGGTGAGAGAGAGTTATTTGTTATTCATGTAACACTTATAATCTTAATTAAAGAGAAAGTAAAGAATAACAGTTATAACAAATTCCTTGTTGTTCTTCTTGTTTATCATCTTTATTTTCCATTGTGTTCCCTATTATACTCTGTTAAAGGCATCCTTTTCACAACAAATTGGTGTGGTGAGCATGGAGAAGATGCTTTCAACAAAGTATGAGATTGAAAAGCTCACCGGAGTGAACGATTTCGGTCTGTGGCGCTTGAAGATAAAAGCCCTACTGGTTTAGCAGGTTTTGTTAGAAGCGTTGAAAGGAGCGATGGTTATGAACACCGCGTTAACGAAAAAGAAAAGACGACCATGATAGAGAAAGCCCACAATGCGATTTTGTTGAGCCTTGGTGATAAGGTTCTTCGACAAGTGTCAAAGGAGACGACGACATCAGGTTTATGGATGAAACTTGATAGTTTGTACATGACCAAATTGCTGGTAAATCGACTCTAACCGAAGCAAGCATTGTATTCATACAAGATGATTGAAGACAAAGTGTTGGCTGAGCAGTTGGATATGTTCAACAAGCTGATTCTTGATCTTTAAAATATTGATGTGAAGATCGATTATGAAGATCAAGCCTCAAACACATGCCCACTTTAAAGAAACTCTCTTGTATGGAAGGGAGTCCCTGACCTTTGAAGAAGTTCAATCTGCCCTGTATTCTAAGGACTTGAACGAACGAAAGGAGCATAAACCTTCGACTGTTGGTGAAGATTTGGCCGTTAAGGGAAAATTATTGCAAAAGGATGGTAAGTTCGACAAGAAGAAGGGCAAAAGTCAGCAGAAGTCTTACAGTGGTGAAACATCTGGTATTTGATGCTATCATTGTAAGAAGGAGGGTCACACAAGAAAGGTGTGCCCTGAACTTCTGAAAGATCATGGAGGTAAGGATAATGGCAATGCAACCATTGTTCAAGATGATTTCGAATCATCTGATGTGCTTGTGGTTTCAAGTAGTGACTCGAGTAAGGAGTGGATTATGGATTCAGATTTCACTTGGCACGTGACTCCAAACAAAGACTTGTTCGAGGAATTATGTGATCAAGATAGTGGATCTGTATTGTTGGGAAACAACAAAGCTTGCAAGATTGCAAGTGTTGGATATGTGTGATTCAAACTCCATGATGTATCATTAAGGTTGTTAACTGAAGTCAGATATGTTCCTGATTTGAAGAGAAAGTTGATTTCTCTTGGTGAATTCCACAAGAAAGGATATGTTTTCCCAGGATAGAAAAGTATTCTGAGAGTCATGAAGGGGTCGAAAGAAGTCTTGAGAGGCGTGAAGAAACAAGGCTTGTGTACCCTTGAGGCTGAAGTTGTATGTGGTTCGACAAATTTTGCATCCATGAAACCTTTGTCGAAGATAGAAGTTTGGCACATGAGATTGGGCTATGTCAATGAAAAGGGTATGATCGAATTGAGAAAACAAAATCTGCTTGGTGGAGACAAAGTCGAAAAGCTGAATTTTTGTGAACCACGTGTACTTGGAAAATATTGCAGAATGAAGTTCAACAAAGGCAAACAAAAAACACATGGATCCCTTGATTACATTCATGCTGATCTTTGGGGGCCTGTAAGGTGTCCATCACATTCAGGAGCAAGGTGTTTTCTGTCCATAGTAGATGATTATTCTAGAAAATTATGGGTATTCATCCAGAAGACTAAGGACGAAACTTTTGACAATTTCAAAAGTAGGAAGACTCTGGTCGAAAATCAGACTGGCAGAAAAGTCAAGAGGTTGAGAAGCGATAATGGCCTTGAATTTTGCAGTGAGGCGTTCAAGTTTCTATGCTGCCTCTAGTATTGCAAGGCACATAACTACTTCAGTTACTCCACAACAAAATAGTTTGGCTGAAAGGTTTAATCGAACTATTTTGGAGAGAGTTAGATGCATGTTGACTAGTGTTAGGTTAAAGAAGGTGTTTTAGGCTGAGGTTGTTTCGACAACAACATATCTGATAAATAGATGTCCTTCAACTGCGTTAGATATGAAGACACCTGAAGAATTTTGGTCGGGACATCCACCAGATCTCGACAAACTGAGAGTATTTGGCTGCGTAGCCTATGCTCACATTAGGCAAAACAAGGTCAAACCTAGAGCTCTGAAATGCATGTTCATGGAATACCCTGGAGGATTCAAATCTTATAGGCTATGGTGCCTAGGGTCAGGTCACAAAAAGAGTATCATCAGTCGAGATGTAGTTTTAAATGAAGGTGAAATGGCTTTTAAGAAAACTGACGATGTTGGTCGAAGTACAGAAATATCTGACAAAGAGATGGAACATGTAGAGATTACTGTTGAAGTGGAGCATGTTGATGTTGAATTGCATATCCCAGATGAAGTCGAAGAAGTAGAAGATGTTGAGGAAGTTGAGGAAACTGTCGATGACTACCTATTATCAAGAGATAGATCGAGTAGAGTCATCAAGCCACCTCAGAGACTTGGATATGAAGATCTTATAGCTTATGCCTTAATCTCTGAAATTGAGGTTTTAGAAGAAGAACCTAGAGACTATAAGGAAGTTACGAGGATTCGAAATAAGACTGAATGGCTGAAGGTCGTGAATGATGAGATAAAATCTTCTCATGATAATCACACTTGGGAACTGATTAAGAAACCTGCTGGAGTAAGGTTCGTCAGCAGTAAATGGATTTTCAAAGTTAAGGAAGGAATCAAAGGAGTGGTGTTGAAGAGATATAAGGCAAGGTTGGTCGTAAGGGGTTTCACTCAGAAACAAGGTGCCAACTTCAATGATGTGTTTTCTCATGTTGTGAAACATAGGTCCATTCGAATGTTGCTTGCCATGGTGGTATACTTCGATCTTGAACTGGAACAGATGGATGTGAAGACTATGTTCTTGTATGATGATCTAGATGAAACAATCCTGATGAGATAACCTGAAGGGTGTGTTGAAAAGGGGAAGGAAGATTATGTGTGCAAGCTAAAGAGATCTTTATATGGACTGAAACAATCTCCTCGACAGTGGAATAGGAGATTTGAAAAGTTCATGGCATGCATAAGTTTCGTTAGAAGTCAATTTGACCATTGTGTTTACCTCATAGCAAGCAACAATGTCGAAAATGTAATGAGGGTGAAGGCTGAACTCAATAAGGAGTTCTATATGAAGGATTTGGGAGCAGCATCCAGGATTCTTGGGATTGACATCCGAAGAGATAGAAAATAGTTGAAGTTATGATTATCTGTGTAACACCCTTCTAAACCCCCGCGGAAAATATAATATATTCAGAGTAATAACACATCAAGGATGCTACAATTATTAAATAAATAAAAACATCAAGTCGATTGTCATGCTTTATTAAGATTAAACCAAACTTCAAACATGTGTTCATCACAGCGGAAACTTATTTTAAACAATGTAAGGAACATATCCAAACCGTTCAACAATACATAATCCATAATCAAAATAGCAACAAAGTATCTAAAGTAACGCTAAGACTAATCGATCCCAGTGTTACAATCAGAGCATGACTCGACACGAACTACGGGCTAGCCTACAAGCTATCTTCACCCAATCAAGACGCCGCTACATCCTTAATCTGAAATCATCAAAGTAAGGGTGAGTTTCATTCGAATTAATAACCATTATACAATCATGAGCAATAAAATATCATAGCAATCATCATCCACTCATCATACATAAAATCGGAATTTGTTATAACAACCAAACATCAGTACATAAGCATATTCTATCACTCCACACAATCATTCAGTTATATCATAATGTAATGCAATGAATGAACTGACACTAATGCATGTGGTACCATCCATGGGATAAACCCATCCAACCGATCTTTTTCATCACCAAGATACAGTTTTAACCAGCACAAATTCCACACAATGGGAATTATGCCCACCATTTTGATCCACTTTCATCACCGGGATCCATCACCAAAAATGTATGCCAATGAATGCAACATATAACATGCTTACAACATCACCAATCCGATGTAACACATCGTCTCATTATCATCACCAAATCATCACCAATAAGCATGTATATATATTCTTAGCATTCATACAAACATATCGCACGCATACACAAAAGTCATCACCCAATAAATAATATAATCACAAATAAACAACTTAGACTTTACGTCCATACCACCTATTCATCGTATAGGCCATTAACTCAGCTTCGCAATGCTCAAAACGGCGCATAAATCGGATACTCGTATCAAAAGTTATGGGATTTTAAAGATAAAACATTTTTAGAAAAAATGCTGCAGAACCCGGGTTGTCCCTACATGGGAACCGGTTCCTGGCAGCTTCCCAAAACACGCCTCTGATTTTTACTATGGGGAACCGGGTTGTCCCTACATGGGAACCGGTTCCCAGCTACCCAGAATCCACACGCTCTGTTTTTTATAAGGGGGAACCGGTTCGTCCCACATGGGAACCGGTTCCTACGTACCTGCACAGCAAAAATCACCATTTTGACAGCATTTACCCTATCCCATCTCCCCAATTTCAGGTACATACGAACATACACACAATTATCATTGATTTTCACACAATTACACATTTCAAACAAGTTATTGACATGGATTAACATCATATATCACAAGTATCAACAGAATCATGTCAATTC
This sequence comes from Vicia villosa, assembly GCF_029867415.1. Taxonomy (NCBI): domain Eukaryota; kingdom Viridiplantae; phylum Streptophyta; class Magnoliopsida; order Fabales; family Fabaceae; genus Vicia; species Vicia villosa. The sequence goes on along the minus strand of NW_026705852.1, from coordinate 321,120 downwards.
ATACAAGATTATCAAAACCTAACAAAATTCCCAACCCGACACGTACGATTGAACTAAACGATAATCCTAATAAATCCTACTACCTACAATCGCATAAGGATCACTAACCCGAAGAATCCCCCCTTACCTCAGAGTCGAATCTTCGAAGTTCTCCTTCCCTTTAGGCTCTTCTCACTTTCACGTGTTCTTCAGTTCCAAAATCTGCTTCTTCTGCTTCTGCTTCTCTTTCCCCAATTCATTTATTTTATGAAAAATAAAATAAAATATTCTTAATGGGCTTGCTTAGTTAACACCCCCCCTTGTACTAACTATCACACTCAGCCCAACACCATATTTTATCATTTTTCCAAATAATTCCCACAAATTATTAATTCTTATAATTTAATTAAAGAAAAATAATTAAATTAATACACCAGAATTAACGGGGTGTTACAACTCTCCCCCACTAAAAGAGTTTTCGTCCTCGAAAACATACCTCAAACGAAGAGTTCGGGATAAGAGTCTTTCATCTGACTTTCTAGCTCCCACGTAACATTTCCACCTGCAGCTCCTCCCCAAGCTACTCGGACTAAAGCTATTTCTTTACCACGTAGTTGCTTTATCTTCCGATCTTCAATCCTCATAGGCAACGCCTCAACTGTCATATTATCTCTCACTTGCACATCATCTGCCTGGATTACATGAGATGGATCCGCAATATATTTCCTCAATTGAGATATATGGAATACGTCATGTAGGTTTGCAAGTGTTGTCGGTAAAGCAATACGATAAGCCACCTCTCCTACTCTTTCCGTAATCTGAAACGGACCAATAAAACGCGGCGTCAACTTCTTTGACTTCAGTGCTCGACCAACACCCGTCGTAGGAGTTACTCTCAGAAACACATGATCTCCCTCTTGAAATTCAAGTGTTCTTCTCCTCTTGTCATGATAGCTCTTCTGACGACTTTGAGAAGCCTTCATCTTCTCTTGAATCATCTTAATCTTTTCCGTCGTCTCTTGAACAATTTCTGGTCCAATCACTGCACTTTCACCAGATTCATACCAACACAGTGGTGTCCTACACCTCCTACCATACAAAGCTTCAAATGGAGCCATACCAATACTCGAATGGTAGCTGTTATTGTAAGTAAATTCAATCAACGGCAAGTAACTATCCCATGTACCACCTTTTTCCAATACACAAGCACGCAATAGATCTTCCAATGATTGAATCGTCCTCTCAGTTTGACCATCAGTCTCTGGATGATAAGCAGAACTTAACCTCAATTTAGTACCCAAGGCCTTCTGTAACCCTTCCCAAAATCTGGACGTAAATCTTGGATCTCTATCTGATATGATACTCGAAGGAATACCGTGTAAACTTACTATTTTCTCAATGTACAACTGTGCCAACCTTTCCATCGAATAATCCATCCTCATCGGTATGAAGTGAGCAGACTTCGTCAGTCTATCCACAATAACCCAAATGGCTTCATAGTTCTTAGCTGTTCTTGGAAATCCAGATACAAAGTCCATGGATATGCTATCCCACTTCCATTCAGGAATAAATAAAGGTTGCATAGTCCCATACGGCTTCTGGTGTTCGATCTTTGACTTCTGACAAGTCAGACAAGAATAAACAAATTCAGCTATTTCCTTTTTCATTCCCGGCCACCAGAATAACTTCTTCAAATCATGGTACATCTTAGTAGCACCAGGGTGAATACTCAATCCACTACAATGTCCTTCTTCTAAGATACTCTTCTTCAGTTCGGTAACTTCAGGAACACAAACACGGTCGCCAAACCTCATTATGCCATTCTCATCAATTCTGAACTCACCTCCTTTTCCTTGGTTAATCAAAGTCAATCTGTCAACTAGTCCCACATCTTCCTTCTGTTTTTCTCTGATTTCATCAAGAATTCCACTTGTCAGCTTTAACATACCTAACTTGATACTATTCGAAGTGCCTTCACATACCAAACTTAAATCCCGGAATTGCTCAATCAAATCTAGTTCTCGCACCATCAACATTGACATATGCAAGGACTTCCTACTCAAAGCATCGGCAACAACATTCGCCTTACCCGGATGGTAATTCAGCTCAAAATCATAATCTTTAAGGAACTCTAACCACCTCCTCTGTCTCATATTAAGCTCTTTCTGATCAAATAAGTACTTCAAACTCTTATGATCACTAAACACCTCGAATCGTGAACCATAAAGATAGTGTCTCCATAATTTCAACACAAACACCACTGCTGCCAACTCTAAGTCATGAGTCAGGTAATTCTTCTCATGCACTTTAAGTTGTCTCGACGCATAAGCAACTACCTGCTGGTTCTGCATTAGTACACCTCCAAGTCCCATCAATGAAGCGTCACAATACACAACAAAAGATTCTGCCGGATTCGGCAAAATTAAAATAGGAGCACTAGTCAGCCTCTTCTTTAATTCTTGGAATCCTTCTTCGCATTTCGAGTCCCAAACGAACGCTTGACCTTTCCTAGTCAACTTCGTCAATGGTAGAGCTAAATTTGAAAATCCTTCTATAAACTTCCGATAATAACCTGCAAGACCCAGAAAGCTACGAATTTCAGTAATGGACTTCGGAGTTTCCCACTGAGACACGGCTTCTACCTTTGCTGGATCTACAGCAATACCGTTCTTGGAAATTACATGGCCAAGAAAACTCACTTCACTTAACCAGAAATCACATTTCGACAGTTTGGCATAAAGCTTCTTCTCTTTCAACACTCCCAGCACAATTCTGAGATGATCTGCATGTTCTTCTTCGCTTTTGGAATATATCAGAATGTCATCAATGAACACCACAACGAATTTGTCAAGATAAGGATGAAAAATCCTATTCATGTATTCCATGAAAACACCAGGTGCGTTAGTAACTCCAAACGGCATCACAGTGTATTCATAATGACCATACCTCGTTCTGAATGCAGTCTTCTGAATATCGTCCGCCTTCACACGAATCTGATGATACCCAGACCTCAAATCAATTTTGCTGAATATACTAGCTCCGACCAATTGATCCATCAAATCATCAATCCTCGGCAGTGGATACCGATTCTTGATAGTAACTTTATTCAGTTGTCTGTAGTCTACACACAACCTCATAGATCCTTCCTTCTTTTTTACTAATAACACCGGTGCACCCCACGGTGACACACTTGGACGGATGAACTCCTTCTCTAACAATTCTTCTAATTGACTCTTCAATTCGGTCAATTCAGATGCTGACATTCTATAAGGTGCCATCGATATAGGACTGGTTCCAGGAACTAACTCAATGGTAAACTCTACTTCCCTTTCAGGTGGTAGCTCTCTAACAGCTTCCGGAAAAACTTCTGGAAATTCTCGTACCACTGGTAATTCATTACTCACCACTCTTCCTTTCATCTCCATCGATGCAAAAAGCATAAACACGGCTGCCCCGTCTTGAATCGCTTCACCTACTTGTCTTGTAGTCATTGCTAACTCCTCGACACTAACCTCTTCAGGAAAGATGACCGTCTTCGTAAAACAATTAATATGAACTCGGTTAAATTGCAACCAGTTCATCCCCAAAATAATGTCAAGTTGTTCAAGTGGAAGGCACACTAAGTCCATTCTAAAATTCCTACCAAATATATCAATAGGGCAGTTCAAACATGCAGATGAAGTGGTCACTGAACCCGACGCAGGAGTGTCAATAACCATACTTCCATTAATCTTTGTTATCTCTAAATTCAGCCTCTTAGCACAATCCAATGAAATAAACGAGTGAGTTGCACCAGTATCAATAATCGCAATTAAAGGTGTGTTATGTATGAAACACGTACCTTTAATCAGTCTATCCTCTGGAGTGGTTTCTGATCCAGACAAAGCAAAGACTTTCCCTCCGGACTGGTTCTTCTTCGGCTTGGTGCACTGTGTACTGATATGACCTTCTTCTCCACAGTTATAGCAAGTCACAGTTCTCATTTTACAGTCAGGAGCAACATGGCCTACTCTGCCACACTTAAAGCACTTCTTCTCTTCTTTCTTGCACTCATTCCTCTTATGTCCTGGTTCACCACAGTTAAAACACCTAAAGGGAGCACCAGAATCTCCCCCACTAGGCCTTTTCCAGTTACCAGCTCTTGGGTTTCCCCTACCATATGGTGTACCTCTGTCCATAGGTTTCTTACCCTTCTTATCAACTAACTCACGAGAGTGAGATGATTTCAGCTTAAGACTGTCTTCCTCAAAGATTCTGCTACAGTCCACTAAATCAGCAAATCGGCGAATTCTTTGGTACCTGATACCCTGCTTGATCTCATCACGAAGACCATTCTCAAACTTGATACACTTAGAGAATTCTCCAGCTGCATCGTTGGTGTAGTGTATGTAGTACTTAGCTAACTCCACAAATTTGGAAGCATATTCCGGCACTGTCATACTACCCTGTTTCAGCTCCAAAAACTCAATCTCCTTCCTTCCCCGCACATCTTCAGGAAAGTACTTCCTCAGAAATTCTCTCTTGAATATGGCCCAAGTAATCGCAATCCCATCTGAATCCAACTCAGTCCTAGTAGTAACCCACCAGTCATCAGCTTCTTCTGATAGCATGTGAGTACCGTACCTCACCTTCAGATTTTCTGCACAATCGATCACTCGGAAGATCCTCTCGATCTCTTTCAACCATTTCTGAGCACCATCAGGGTCATGGGTGCCTTTGAACAGTGGAGGGTTGTTCCTCTGAAAGCTGTTCAACTGCCTGTCAGCACCAATCGCAGCTCCATTAGCATTCCCTCCCAGTACACCAGCAATCATGCCTAGAGCCTCTGTGATAGCGTCGTCGTTCCTTCCACCTCTTCCAGCCATTGTTCTGCTAAATCACAAAACAATCTCATCAGAATAGAAGTATCGACAGTGTTTACCTTACACTAGTCGCATACAAGGGAACACTGACACTAAGACTCTGACTCTAATGACCGACTATGCTCTGATACCACTATTGTAACACCCTTCTAAACCCCCGCGGAAAATATAATATATTCAGAGTAATAACACATCAAGGATGCTACAATTATTAAATAAATAAAAACATCAAGTCGATTGTCATGCTTTATTAAGATTAAACCAAACTTCAAACATGTGTTCATCACAGCGGAAACTTATTTTAAACAATGTAAGGAACATATCCAAACCGTTCAACAATACATAATCCATAATCAAAATAGCAACAAAGTATCTCAAGTAACGCTAAGACTAATCGATCCCAGTGTTACAATCAGAGCATGACTCGACACGAACTACGGGCTAGCCTACAAGCTATCTTCACCCAATCAAGACGCCGCTACATCCTTAATCTGAAATCATCAAAGTAAGGGTGAGTTTCATTCGAATTAATAACCATTATACAATCATGAGCAATAAAATATCATAGCAATCATCATCCACTCATCATACATAAAATCGGAATTTGTTATAACAACCAAACATCAGTACATAAGCATATTCTATCACTCCACACAATCATTCAGTTATATCATAATGTAATGCAATGAATGAACTGACACTAATGCATGTGGTACCATCCATGGGATAAACCCATCCAACCGATCTTTTTCATCACCAAGATACAGTTTTAACCAGCACAAATTCCACACAATGGGAATTATGCCCACCATTTTGATCCACTTTCATCACCGGGATCCATCACCAAAAATGTATGCCAATGAATGCAACATATAACATGCTTACAACATCACCAATCCGATGTAACACATCGTCTCATTATCATCACCAAATCATCACCAATAAGCATGTATATATATATATTCTTAGCATTCATACAAACATATCGCACGCATACACGAAAGTCATCACCCAATAAATAATATAATCACAAATAAACAACTTGGACTTTACGTCCATACCACCTATTCATCGTATAGGCGATTAACTCAGCTTCGCAATGCTCAAAACGGCGCATAAATCGGATACTCGTATCAAAAGTTATGGGATTTTAAAGATAAAACATTTTTAGAAAAAATGCTGCAGAACCCGGGTTGTCCCTACATGGGAACCGGTTCCTGGCAGCTTCCCAAAACACGCCTCTGATTTTTACTATGGGGAACCGGGTTGTCCCTACATGGGAACCGTTCCCAGCTACCCAGAATCCACACGCTCTGTTTTTTATAAGGGGGAACCGGTTCGTCCCACATGGGAACCGGTTCCTACGTACCTGCACAGCAAAAATCACCATTTTGACAGCATTTACCCTATCCCATCTCCCCAATTTCAGGTACATACGAACATACACACAATTATCATTGATTTTCACACAATTACACATTTCAAACAAGTTATTGACATGGATTAACATCATATATCACAAGTATCAACAGAATCATGTCAATTCATACAAGATTATCAAAACCTAACAAAATTCCCAACCCGACACGTACGATTGAACTAAACGATAATCCTAATCAATCCTACTACCTACAATCGCATAAGGATCACTAACCCGAAGAATCCCCCCTTACCTCAGAGTCGAATCTTCGAAGTTCTCCTTCCCTTTAGGCTCTTCTCACTTTCACGTGTTCTTCAGTTCCAAAATCTGCTTCTTCTGCTTCTGCTTCTCTTTCCCCAATTCCTTTATTTTATGAAAAATAAAATAAAATATTCTTAATGGGCTTGCTTAGTTAACACCCCCCCCTTCTACTAACTACCACACTCAGCCCAACACCATATTTTATCATTTTTCCAAATAATTCCCACAAATTATTAATTCTTATAATTTAATTAAAGAAAAATAATTAAATTAATACACCAGAATTAACGGGGTGTTACAATCTCAAAAGGCATACCTACGGAAGATTCTCAACAAGTTTGGTATGTCGAATTCAAAGCCCGTTGTGACTCCAAAAAACCCTCAAATCAAGCTGAGTATTGATCAGTGTCCCTGTACTGATGTCAAAAAGCTTATTTGAACAGAGTTCCATATGCTAATATAGTAGGTTCTTTGATGTATGATATGGTTTGTACTAGACTCGACATAGCATATGTAGTAAGTCTTGTAAGCAGGTACATGGCGAATCCTGGAAAGGCTCATTGGCAAGCATTGAAATGGATTTTAAGGTACATAAATGGGTATCTGAATAGAGTCTTAATTTATGGTGAAGCCTTGGGTGTAGATAGTAAAGCAGTGATCGAAGGATATGTCGACTCAAATTATGCAGGTTGTATGGATTCTAGAAAATATATTTCAGGATATGTTTTCACTATGTTTGGCACAACAATTAGTTGGAAAGTAATACTTCAAAAGTTTGTTGCTTTATCAACCACTGAGGCGGAGTATTTTTCCCTAACTAAAGTTGTGAAAGAAGCATTGTGGCTTGAAGGTTTTGCGAAGGAGCTGAAACTTTAAGGTCGAGGTATCACTATTAAATGTGATAGTCAAAGTGCTATACACCTGTCAAAGAACTCAGCATATCATGAGCGAACCAAGCATATCGATGTGAGGTTGCATTTTGTCAGAGGAGTAATCGAGCATGGAAAAGTCCAAGTAGTGAAGGTTTTGACAAATCACAATGTTGCTGATATGATCACCAAGACATTGTCCAGTTGCAAGTTTTTTCACTGTATGCAGTTGATAAAGCTGCATGAAGAAGGCTAGTTTTTACTTTGATGATTATAGAGTTTGTTCCAAGGTGGAGAATTTTAAGAATTGGATCGAACTCTAGTAGGTCGTAGAGTAGCTTCCTGTTTCGACAGAGAATGTGTCGAAGACCTACATACTGTAGTCGAACTATGTTCTAGTATGTGAGTGTCGAAATGCTAGGGCTATTTGAATTGGACCTGTTTGTAATGTCCAGTTATTTAAGTTAGCTTGTACCCTAAGTTGGATTGTAATGGGTATTTGTGAAAAATCCCATTAGTTAGTATGTTAGGTTTATTATAAATAGCATACTAGTCTCTCATAATTGCATACTGCAAATCCTAATTTAGGGTGAGAGGGTTAATTGTTATTCTTGTAACACTTACAATCTTGATTAAAGAGAAAGTAAAGAATAACAGCTATAACCAATTCCTTATTGTTCTTGTTTACCATCTTTGTTTTCCATTGTGTTCCTTGTTATACTCAGTTAGAGCCATCCTTTTCACAAATTTGAATTGTAGAGATCAGTTTCAAACAATGTATACATTCGAAGAGAATATTCATATTGAAGACTATAAATCCAATTTATCTCTCCCTTTCCCTATCTCTTTATTTTTGTATTAGAATCATATGTCGAGGATTTATTATTTTTTAGAAAATATATATTGTTAGGTTTTACCTCCTTCATAGTGTTTTCTTGTATAAAATTATGTTTGCGTTAGATCAAGATTCTGAACGACCTTACTTGTGATTAAAACTGAAAATTGTATTCATAGATTTCTTAATTAATTAACTAAATTCGATTTATGCATATTGTTTAAATCAAATTAAGATTAATTGAGGAATTGATTCTTTTATCATCTCCATCTCTCTTTATTTTATTTATGAGTATAAGTCTATACGACACAATTATTCCAATCGCAATTAGTGTATAAATTTACATTACACCTAGCAATTTTTCTTACTTTTAAACTAAAAGGGAGAAGGAGGCAACTTGAGGGGAGGCAGGAGTCGACAGGGGCAGAAACTAGCTTTGAGAAAATAGACATCCTTTTGACAAATTTGAATTGTTTCAAAGTATGGAATAGGATTTTAGTGTAGGATTTAGTTAGGGGAGGTTAATACTGTTGTTTAAATCTTAGCACGAAGGATACATTGCATAAGCTAATAAACACACAAAAGTTTGTAAATGAAGTAAGCCAAAGTGCACTTCAAAAAAATAAGTTCTTGTGCCTAAAACTGGAGGAACTCTAGATGTCTTCACCATTAGTAATAGGTTGAACTCATTATAAGTGAGATCCCGCCAGGTGAAAAGGTGGAGCATCTAGCAAATTGATCAATAATAATAAATGCATATATAATCCTAAGTGTAAAAGTTATAAAAAAATAGAACACTTAAGCCCCTATTTTGAAATTGAAAATTGAGTTCTTGGACTATAGGATGAGGAAACCAAAGTTAAAGCTAGGGTAGCTATCTCGACTGAAGATTTCTGGAATAACATGTAGCATTAGTAATGCACAAAGCACACACACTTGTGATTAGCAGCAGGGATTAGTTGTGCCAATTTTTGAAAACAGCCCTTTGAAATTATTTCAGGGTTGAATGTGAGTTAATGGTGCTGAAGAAGGTGGTTGTTTGGAAGGGAAGTTTCTCTGTCATTTCATGTCTTATATGTCACGCCGGAAAAATTGAGATTAAGTTATTGATTAACTTAACTCAAAAATCAAGAGTCACCACCAACTTTATTGATTCCAAAGGAAAGGGAAAATATCGATAAAACCCAATAAAATAAAAGATCTGAATACGGGGGTTAGTTATGAAAGGGGAAGGTATTAGAACCCCTAACATCTGTGGTACTCCACAGGAACCTTTAGAAAATCTGTGTTTTTTAGGCTAAAAGGTTAAAGTTTTCAAAAAGATTGGTGGGGTGAGAAATTTATTTTTTTAATGCTCAACAAGACGTCGCATCTTGTGCCTACATACCCCTTTTGTGCAATAAGGAAGTCAGAGCATTTGTAGTTCTGCTAAAAAAGAAACACACAAGTTTGCTTGTTTGTAGAAGGAATCTCATTTGAAAGAAATTCTCCTGACGATCCTTCCGTTTCTTAATCAACACTCAAGAGGTTGATTTGCGACTTAAAATTCCCACTTTTTGAAGATGAAGAAACATTATCCTTCGCATCACTCTTGATGATAATGGGGTTATTGTTCATAATAGCAAAAATACGGTAAAATACTAGAATGGAAAATCTGGACGGGAGAAAGGTACCTCAAAATGTAAGGCTAAATGTGATAAAGCAAGGAGAAGGCCGAAGAGTCGAAGCTTTAAAGCTTTGGAAATTTGAACGTGTAATGACAGTTACTCTTGATAAAAATGCTCCTAGAGAAGCAGGAAAGACTCAAAGAGACAGTAGAAACTCAGTTTGCACGATAGCGAAAATTTTCTCCACTCTCTATTTCAATTCTTATATAGGCATATGAAATCGAACAAATCACATTAAAAACAAAAAGCAAGTATAGACCAACGATCTAATTTTATCTTGGGAACTCACCCTAACTCAACTGTACTCGAGTGCATAATAAGCTACACCATGCCACTCTGCAACCTTTTTCAAATCACACGTCAAGAGAAAAACGGTGAAATGTTTCAAAGAGTGGATTACATATAATGCTCATTTTCTCCTTTACTCTTTGGCAAAACCAAAGCAATACAGGTATACGAACACCTGTGCAACCATTCTCGAAGACCGACCACAACTACTAAACAAAATGGCTCTGCACGCAATACCTTGAGATATTATCTCACTTTTACAAATAACATCTCTCTAACTTCACTAATTTGGGTGTTGAAATATTAACCTTATAAGATCTCCTTACTCCACCGCACCAAAGACTCTTACCTCCCTACCATAAGAATTAACTCTCTCCAAATTCCATATTGTTTCGGACCGGCCCAATTATTTGAAATTGGCCCAATCCACTCTATTGGCCCAACGCGTCCTGGCCCAATCACGCGGCAGCAAGCTCCCGATATGTTCCGAGCATACAGCAAGTTGGGGCCGAGCACGCCGAAGCCAAGTGCTCGGCAACTGCTAGCTTCCTGTGTCTTCTGGCCACTATTCACGCGTAGATCCCCAAAAAAGTGGACTTGACCGTTACAGAACTCTCCCATAAATAGCCCTCTGACCCCAGAGGGCAAAGTGATCATTTTCTTACCCAAAAACTCTCACTTTTCTGTTGTACCTTATTGTCCAAACACTTACTTTGACAATAGAGTGACTTGCAGGTACAACCACCTTTTTTCTCTCAATCGTCCCGAAGTTCAAGCCTCACAGTTGCTGGCCACCTGTTCTGCTCGTAAAGATCACATATATACATCAAAGTGTCAAATTTAAGATTGTGACACATACACAACATTTTATCGCATATCCATATAAGAAAATCCACTGTTGAATTGATAACTATTATAATATAAATCGAGTTTATAAAATTTTACGTCCATTAAAAATCATTTGACTTCTCAATAGTATAGCTATTATTAGTATTATTTCATTTGAAATCTATTTTATTGTATTTAAAATTTTTCATGAGGAAAAACATGTTTTAAAAAAAATAAGTGCTTTATTTAGATATTTATCAAATTCCAGTTTAAAATACAATTCAAATATAAGGACATTATATTGAATTTTATTTCTACCTACACTGTTGATATTGAATTTTGTGTCTTAGGAATATATTTAAAAGAGAAACACATGATGTAAAACTTAAGAGAATCCATGGAGAGAGAGAAGAACCTAACGAATGTAATGTGTGTCACTTTCTCCTTCCTTATGCTATTTATTTAACATTCTTTTTTCTTTCATATTGGACTGCTGTAGCATCATCACCACCTCACTCACTCTATCAAACCACACTTGTCTCTCCCCCCTCACTATTAAAATAATACTACTATGCTAATAGTGCGCTTAATAATTTTAATAATAAAATTGTACACAAAACTTAGCATATACTAATTTATTCATATGTTTTCCAGCAAATTGTGGCTGTCTTCAATGTTAGATCTCTCTTCACTCACTCACTCTCTACTCTTCTGCAACTTCACATGTTTTAATTATTTTTGAAAAACTTTGAACAATCAACAACAACCTTAATTATTTGTTCAACACCAACGTCTTTTTTTCTCTATGTTTTCATTACATATTTTGTAACGTTTTTTACTCTATTTACTACCATCTTTGACTTGGCTTCTTCCTTTGCAACTGCTTTTTCTTTTTTTTTTTCTTTCTTTTTATTATTTTATATATATATATAGCTTTGCCTTATGGGCGTTTCTCTTCTCTATTCTTCATTGCAGCCTTTTTCTTTGTGCTTTTGAATACATATTTCCACACACAACAAAAAAAATCTTTGTTTTTTCATCTAAATCAAATTCTATTATGTTTTGTTCCTGTGAATTCTGATTAACCTATCTCAGGATGTGATGGCTTTTGGTTTCTATGCTTGGAGTTTCTTCATCTGGTGAGAATGAATCATTTCTTATAGATTATATATCAATGATTATATAAGTTTCTTGCATATATGTTATTCTTCATGTGAGTAAATTTATTTGAGTTTGGTCATTGATTCATTTCATAGAGTTTTCTTCATGCAAAGAAAAAAAAAATTGTTTTGAAATAATAATTATTATAACTTATTAGTATATTCAAATCCCCTAAACAGTCTCGCCCTTTGGAGGGCTAACACTGCTTACATATATTCTACTCATAGCCTATCTGATGCGAGGCAGAGATCTGATGTCTCTGCCTCGCCTTAGTTGTAACTTATTAACCTAAGAAGGAGTTTTTAGGTTTTTGTTTATGCATCTGTGTTTTGTTTGTTCCATCTTATATCAAAGAAGAAACTTTGTTGATGTTGATGCTGATTTTGTTTGAATTTTCCTTCTGATGTCACAGGCAATTGATAAAAAGTTGTTAAAGAGGATTTTGGATTTGGAGAATTAAGAAACAGAAAAGGAAACAAGAAAAAAAAAAGAATTTTCTTGTGAATGGTCTATTATGACTAATAAAAAAGCATTACCAGTTCCGAATTTTGGTAGTGACTTTTGCATTAGTTACCATAATTCTTTGTTACAAAAGAGGAGAATTATGGAAGTGTTACCACCACCCTCCGATGGCAACGGTTCCTCGACAGAAGAAGAACCTTTACCTCAGGATGCAGATTATAATCTTAGTCTCAGCGACGAGCTAGAGACATCGATCTTGGCAAGATTTCCGAGATCACAGCACTGGAAACTATATTTTCTAAACAAGAGATTCTTGAGTCTTATGAGAAGTGGTGAGATATATAAAATAAGGAAAGAGTTAGGACTCAAAGAACCTTCTGTTTTTATGTTAGCTAGCGGCGAAAGCAATTGGTGGGGTATGGATTGGCCTTTTACCTCAAGCAGGAAGTTACCAAGGATTCAATCAGATTACAGCTTTGAGTTTGGTGATAAAGAATCCTTTTGCGCAGGGTCGCAGTTATTGGTTTCGGGCAAAGAAATCGACGGTGCTGTTATTTGGAGATATGATTCAGAAACTAATGAATGGTTTAAAGGTCCATTCATGATTAATCCAAGGTGTCTTTTTGCTTCTGCTAGTTCTGGCAATTTCGCTTTCGTTGCAGGAGGTTTAACGAGCAGTTATAGCGAAATATTGGATACTGCTGAGAAATATGATTCCAAAACCAAAATTTGGAAGCCTTTGCCAAAGATGAATAAGAAGAGAAAATTCTGTTCTGGTTGTTTCATGGACAAGAGATTCTATGTTATTGGTGGACAAGATGAGAATCGAAATGATCTAACTTGTGGCGAGTTTTTCGACGAAAAGACAGATACATGGAACTTGATCCCTGATATGTTGAAAGATATTCCGGTTTCGGATTCGCAGTCGCCGCCTCTTATAGCTGTTGTTAATAATGAGCTTTACACACTTGATGCTTCTTCTAATGAGTTGAAAGTTTATGTCAAAGGGATCAATAAGTGGAAGAAATTAGGTGTTGTTCCGGTGAGAGCCGATGAACAAGGTGGTTGGGGCGTCGCTTTTAAGTCGCTAGGAGATGAGTTGCTTGTTATTGGCGCGCCTTCGGTCTCGAATAAAGAACGCGTGTTGGCGATTTATACTTGTTGTCCTGATCCTGATGGTGAGATGTTGAAGTGGAAGCAAATTGAATGTGGGAGTGTTCAGCTCAATCATTTCATTAGGAATTGTGCCGTGATGATGGGAAGTACTTGAAGCATAACGCACTAACACTTCAAATTGAAGACATGTTGTACTTCAGATTGAAGACGTGTCTGTGTCCGAGTTTGATAGAGGTTGAAAGATGAAAACAATCTCAAAATAAAATTTGGAGGGTTTATTTAGTCTAATGTGGAGGTGTATTTAGATGAAAATTATGTGTTTTTTTTTATTTGATCTTTGTTTGTAATGTTTCATTTGGGGGTTTGTCTTTCTGACAAAACTTGTTAGGAAGAATATGTTGTTTGTGAAGAAAATCAGATAATGATATTCTCAAATGCTAATTTTTCATCTATTATTCTGATGTCTTGATTTGGTTGTTTATGTCATGTTTTAAAATAATGTTATAGAATAATACCTAATTTGATCATTTCATTGAGTAGTATTATATCAAAATGTTTACTTTGCTCCCATTTGTTTTATCATGTCAGAACTAATGTATCCAACTAAAGAAGAAAGAAACTTGAACTTTATATGCATTCTATATTTTTTGTATTTTTATTACACATTTCTTTAAAAGTTTAATTGGTTTACACACTTGCATTGTATTGAAATAGCATAAATCCAATTAGATAGTAATCCCTCAAATTTGAGAATCACAATGAATTTGTATGTTTAGAACTATATTTGAACTGAGTTTTAGTAAAGTTAGAAGAGGTTATTGTTGTCTCTTTCAAAATGTTCTTGAAAGTTGGATAGATCCAATTGAAATGTGAAAATAATTTAATTTTTAAAATTGAACATTTTAATTTTTAAATTTTGATGATCAAAAGTGTTTGCATTATTTTAAAGATTAATTATTGAGTCCTTGCATAAACTCAATTGGATAGCCCCAATTCGAAGTGAGAACATAATGGACTGGATTTGTTTTATAATAGGGAGGCCCATGGTTTAAAAGTTTCTCAATAATTTATAAACTCATTTAAAAAAAAAAAATTTTTTTACCAATGTAAGACTAAAATTGTTATGTATTGATGATCAAAAAATTTTATTAGATTTTTCCAAAAATTAATTATTTAATTATTGCATAATCTCAATTAGATAGGCCCAATTCAAAGTAAAAATTTTGTTTTTATGAGAATTGTTTTTTCCATCCTAAACATTGCTCCCCTACTTGAAAAATCAAAACTATTTTTATAATTGGAAAATATATCTTTGGACGCACCACATTCACATTCGTTTTTAGTCAAGTTTTAAGGCTATGCCAAAAAGATAATATGAAAATGCATTTATGTATAAATTATAGAGATCTATCTCCGGACTCATTTTTAATCAAATACACGTTAGTGTCTTTTCTCCTTCCTCACTTCTCAAAATACTCTAAAATCTCAAACTCTCCAAAACTCTTGATTCTCTAATTCTCTTAACTAACACTCTTAAACTCATTTTCAACACACTTCAAAGTTTCTACCGTCAATGTCCAATTAGGGTGGGCAATTTGACTCAGGCCCAATGGGTATCTGTAAAATTACCCATAACAGGTAGAGTAAAAACCGGTAAAATAGATACGGATGTGGGCACAGACAATTACTCACTAAAATAAGAAGGTATGGGTGTGAGTACGAGTATCTTAGCACCCACTTCGCTTCATACTCGCATTATATATTATTATTATTATTATTATTATTATTATTATTATTATTATTATTATTATTATTATTATTATTATTATTATACACACATGTATGTTTATTAATTTTATTAAATACATCACTACTAAACTTGTATGCATTTTAATATAAGAGTTTGTTTATTTCTTAACTAACAGTAATATCTTTAATTTTTTTAATATTGTTAAAAAATTTAAAATGACAGGATAAACTATAATTGATTGATAATATTTTATTAAAAATGAGGGTAAATGAGTATGGGTATGGGTACGGGTACAAATGTCGAGCATGGGATCTAGTACAAAGATTTTTTTTTTTAAATTGCATGGGAACGAGAACTATAGTAACCTATCTAAATCATGCCAATTGTCATTTCTACATCCAATCAATCAAAGAGCTCAACATCAAACTCATATTTGATAAGTTTTTGAATTTTCTATAGTTAATATATATATATATATATATATATATATATATATATATATATATATATATATATATATATATATATATATATATATATATATATATATATATATATATATATATATATATATATATATATATAGAGAGAGAGAGAGAGAGAGAGAGAGCATTAGATGGTGTAAAACGTAGTTTAGATATGTTATTTAAATTAACAATGTGCTTAATAGGTAGTTTGAATGATTAATGTATTATTTAGATGTTGGATTGGACAATATTTTGGCCATTTTTGTTCATCTCTATAGCGGGGAAATTTGTGAAACTAAAGCCATTGATTGAGTTAGCTTATATCTAAACCGATTCGCCACCGCGATTTATTGTTTCCAAAGGAAATGGGAAAAAGAGCGAAATAAAACCCACAGAAGTTTTTAAAATCAAAACTAATAAAATTATCAAAGATTTTGGGGTACAGGGGGTTTGTTATGCAACGGAGAGGTTTTAAGCATCCCTCACATCCACAGTACTCTGTAGGAACCTTTTTATTGTTATTGCCATAAAAACTGTTTTTTGTGTGTTTTTGTTTAAATAGAGAGGGACGATGAGAAAAGAAAGTTTTAAAAGTGAGCTCGGTAAGATATTACATATTAGGCTATTACCCCTTAAGGGAAATTGGGAAGTCAGAGCTTTTGTAATTCCTCTTAAAAGGAAAATAAAAGAGCCAAGTGGCAAAATCTTTTTGGGTAATGAGCTTTAACAATACTCAGCGGATTTTTAAAATGCCAAGCTTTAACAATACTTATCAAGTTTTAATAAAAGGAGCCAAGCTTTAACAATACAAGGCTAGGGTTTTGATAAAAAAAGTTGGCTGAGCTTTAACAATACAAAACCAAGGGTTGATTAAAAAGGGTTGAGCTTTAACAATAGAAAACCATTTTCAAAACAAGTGGAGTGCAAAGCTTTAACAAAACTAAGCACAAAGATTAAAGATTTTGGAAGAGAGATTTGAGTACCTTGACAATTTTAGTCAATACCATTCCCATTCCTTTGGATATTTAGCAAAAACTTAAGCAGTTCATCATGAATATCTCAAGCGATGTGTGTGATAACATGTGTATCATAAGAGTAAACAAGTGAGTATAACAAAGATACCAATGTATAAGACTCAAATGTAAATGGGTTAAGGACAAGAGAAAGTTTATACCTTTGAATCCATTCATGTATGAATGAATATGATGGATGATGGATGAATAAGTATCTCATGGACAAGAGAAAGTACATATGTACAAGGATAAAAATCAACAAGAATATGTACAAGTATAGATAAAGAGATCAAAGCAATAAGTTATATCAACATGGTGAAGATAAAGATCAAAAGAGTTTCAAATTAGGGTTTTGAAATTAGGGTTTTGAAACACACCTAAACCTAATTGATTTAAGATTGATTAAAAGACCAAACCCTAAAGGAAAGTTGGTTTAAGGGAACATAGTATCATTAAGATGATTTTAACCTAGCCCTAATTAATTCACACAAATATATTAACAATTTACTTGGTGAAAAAAGTCAAAAGAAATGATTTTAAAAAGGTTTTTAAACATATCAAAGACTTGTTTTTTATTTAATTTTAAAATGATCAAATAATAAATATTTTTGGATTTTTAAAACATATTCATAAAATAGATAGGTTAAATGAGAAGCATGCAAAAAATCACTTAAAAATAAGTTGATTTGCTATCTTAAACAATTAATTAAACTTGCAAAAGAAATAAAGGAAATTAATAGTAAAAAAGAAGGTATTGCTGCCAATGGGGTTTGAACCCACGCCGTCACCTTTTCAAGCTAAAACCTTAGCCACTAAGCCAAGTGCTTGTACTTGATCATAAGGCGCCTCCAACAAATAATATATGAAGACAAGTTCTAAGTGCTTAAAAATGAAAATAATTCACAAAGTTGCAAAGGGGGTGGATCGAACCCACACCCTTGTATAGTAAAGCCTTAGAACGCGTGCTTGCAAACTGAACCAAACAATTTAGTCAGTTATGAAACAAATTGCATTAAACTTGAAATAAAACAAGTCCATGAATTCAAAAATGAAACTTCATCTTAAACCTCGCGACACTATGGTTTTCTGGAAATTCATCAACATCAAACATTAACCATTTTCAAAAGTGTAAAAGGAAAACATGTTCAGAATTTAATCACGAACTCAACCATGTATCACTCATTCACTTATATTAACTGTAACTTTTGAATTTCTCAAAAAACATGAAGAACCCTAGAATTTCAATTTCAAATTAAATGGCTAACATGAACAATCAATCTCTAATACCTAAGGGCTTTCATTCAGCACAACAAAACTAACAAACTGGTATCAAGAAATGCAACAATTGGTGCTTAAATCAGAGTTCAAAGTTGAGTTTTATACCTCTGAAACTGGAGATCAAAACCTAGATTAGTGGAGGTCTGGAAGTGTTGTGTTGTAGTGATCCTGTTAGCTTCATGATCCCATAACTCTCAAATGATTCATTTTTTGGGAAAAAATTATATGTGGTAAAGTTGTTGTACGTATCAAGATCTACAATTTTCATGTCGGAAGATTTTTGAGTTCCTTCTTGAATTTTGAAGTTACTTGCATACGAAGTTATGGCTAAAAGACTTGAAAAACACTTAGAAATTTTCCAACTTTGACTTTTGTTGACTTTTTATTCTTGATTGATATTTCTTAATCAAATGACTTTAATAATCATATGTTATTTATTTTTATCTTCAAAAGTCCATAATTGACCAAATTTCCTAAAAGTCAAAGGTAGTCTTGGACAATTGACTTTTTCCAGAAGAATGACATTCTTGTGATTTTCAATTGAATCAAGCTCTCCTCTTCAAATGAATGACATGAGTTGATCATAATAAGGCATTGGATATTCTTGAATCATGTTTTGAGCCATGGAGCTATATCTTGATTAAAAGTCAACCCTCTAGAGGAATTAGGTCAAAAACCCTAATTTGTGTGTCAGATGAAATTGAGAGTGGTTGATCTTGAAATTAGCCACACTTGGGCTTGAATATTGATGAGGATAACCATTTGAGAATATGAGAATGCTTCAGCTTCTTTGGGGGCCTCAAAAACCTAATTTTCCTGAGTCTCCTAATCAGTCACCTACCTTGGGAAACTAGCAACAAGCAACACGCAAAACACAAAACTGTTTTTGTATATTTGGGTTAGCAAATGATATATGGACAATGATGGTAACGATGATAATGATCACACTACGCGAACAATTATGTGGGATCTCAGGGTCAAAAATTGGGGTTAAACAATCTCAGAGTTGTAGAACATTATGGAAATAAATCTCTTGAATTTTTTCAACGTTTTGATTTCCTAAATCCAGAGATGCATTTTCATATTTTTTTTTTTATTTTTGCATTGTTTGAGTTCATTTCATTGTGTTTCATATGTATAATGCATGTGCGGTTTAATTATAGGCCTTATGCTTGATAGTTAAGATAGATTGAGGCATGACAGAGTTGGGTAACATGCATTGATTCAAAGGGAAAAAGCTCGATCATCGTGGGAACATCAGTCAGTTCTAGTTTGGCTGATGCGGAGGCCTTAACTTCTGGGGCTCATGCATCTCCTCCTTCGTCTTCCCGTAGGAGGCAGGTGTCACCTTTTGATGCCCTAGAATCCCCACTGGAACCCAATGTAATACCCCTGGCTACTTTCAAGATTTCTATCTGACCCTATAAACCAACAAGAGTCTTTTTAGTATGCTTTGTCCTCACTCACAAACTTTCCAAGAAACTTTCCAGAAGGTAACCTATCCAAATATTACTCTAAATCAATCACGTTTATCTATGGATTTATTATTTGTTAGGCTATCAAAAAGATGATGCATTTTTTTGGTATATGTAGTACCAATTAATCCTTATAATCCTTCCTTTAACTATGTAGTCCCTTCCTTGTACAACCTCAGGATCCCTCTCATTTTCGATGTGAGTTTGGCGACCACTCCTCTCCCTCTTCAGCCTCGGGTGTTACATTCCCACTATCTTCCGCTTGATTCGTCCCCGAACCTCATCGTAGTGGGAGAGGTTTGGCTCAGATACTATTTGTAACGCCCCAGACTGCTTTATGGATTACCCAATGCACCCGAGGAACCTGAGGCAGCACCATAGACACCCCAAGGGTTTGGAGGAGGCTCGTTCGAATGATCACTACGATCTTTATATTTGGACCATGCTTCCATGCATGTGTAGGATAGAGAGGAAAATTTTGATTGTATTCATTCTTTGAAATTCTTTGAAACACATTTGTTATAATATTCTAAGTTTCTGATGATGATTTATTTTTCTGCAGGGTTGTGATGCTTTAAAATGAATTAACTATGGCTGGAAGATTGCAGATCTTCCTTAGCCTAGTGAGTAGTGGTTTCAGGATGTGATGCAGTTATCTGGGCCACTAGACTCATGAAGGATTGATTATGTTACGATTATCAATGGTATGTTGTCCGCATTTGTAGAGAGATGACATTTGGAGAGGTCATATTTTCATCTTCCGCGTGGTGAGATGTACATCACATTAGACAATGTCTCATGTCTGTTGCACTTCTGACCAGAGGGAGATTGTTAGACCATTACATGATTATCAAAGATGAAGCTATGGAAATGATGGTGGACTATCTGGGAGCTGACCCAGGGTATGCCCTGTTGGAGTTAAAATCCACTCTAGGGTGTCATGCTAGGTTTCGATTCTTTGAGAGGATGTATGCATAGCAGCTTTATGCGATAAAGCAGACCGCTGGTGATAATGAGCAGGTTATGCAGCATATAGCATACACATTGAGAGCATATTATTGTACATGTTTAACACATCTAATTTTGTTGACAAGAGTGCCACTGATGTGGATGTGGTTTACCTAAGATACTTTGATAACTTTGAGTGGATCCATAAGTATAACTAGGGGGTCGCTTGTTTTGTATATTTGTACTCCAAGTTAGATAAAGGTTGTATGTGGAAGATCAAACATATGACAAACATATGACAGGTAGCTACACACTATTGACAGTAATATATTTTCATCTTTTAGGGTTTGTACATCATTTCATATTACTTGTGCTAAGTTGTTACTAATGATTCATATGTACCCTTTCCAGGCTTGGAACCTCCATCAGCCCTCATGCATA